>NW_013666560.1:21849-50740 GCF_000517525.1 Limulus polyphemus | reverse complement strand
CTGAAGAAAAGGGAAGAACGTTGATGTTAAGCGAATATGCATCCTCATTCATCCTGATTTTTTTATGAAATCTAAGTCTTTTAGTCTCAAAACTACGTGTTGTGGTCTTTCTTTTATGTATTGCGTTATGACGTTTTGTGAAAAACATGTACGTGACGGAGAAGAATGGATATCATATTCGGATTTAGCATACAAGAATTACTGTAAAACAAGTCAAAATCTCAAGGCAATAAAACCATCGCAGGCCTGTGTAAGTAATAATTAGTATAACATTTATCTTCCACACAAAAATTTACTATTTTCAGTTTATACACTATATTCCAAATTAAATAACGAAAGTATTAAGGCTGGAATCAGTTATGGCCGAGTATAGTGGCTAGGGTGCTTGAGCTTTATAATCCGAGAATTTATGGTTCGTGGCTCTTTTCCGCAAAAACACACTTCTCAGTTTGGACAATGGGTGCACTTCAAGAGTGACTAACTATTAAATTCCATTATTTTGTGAGAGAAGAACAGCCAAAGAGTTGGTATTGACTCACAATTAAAGACGGCTATGCGCAGATAGCTCTTCGCGTAGCTTTGCGCGAATAATAATAAAACAAACAGTTGTGTGAAGGCTGGTTCGTAGATCCCGCAGCGCAACCTGTTGGCTGCTTGATGATAAAATTCAATGTATAACAAATCCACTAAGAGACTAATATAAAACCAGATATTCTATATAATTAAAATGTGTAGTTTTAGTGATGCATGATCAGCGCTGTTCAAGAAATTCCACTTGCGGTTTCATTGCTCATAAAACAGTTCGTCTGATACTATTTTTTTTTTCAGAACAAATCTGTTTGTCTGAAGACGAGTAATTGCACCTACGTGATTACAGACATAAAATTATTTTCATGCAAAAAATAACTTGCGCATGTTTCAAAAAATTGCTACAGATTAAGATATCACTAATAAAACTATATGAAAAGCTTAAATAACAAAATTGTTAGCAACTAACGCTCATAAAAATTGCCCATTCATATACTCTATTTATATTAATATTTACAAACATTTCTTTCTTGACTTACCGTCCTAGGAAAGCAGCGAGGTTGCCTTGGTTTTTTCGTTAGTTGAGCAGGTTTGCGCTGGTAAGCTAGCTTCAGTGGAGTTCTGCACCAGACGCTTTCTCGGAGATTCGATACTTATGTGGCTGAAACCGAGACTACTTGCTGTTTATGGTGCTGGCGCCAATCTCCCCGCGCCGCTGGGCTGCGCGTAGTTGAGTACCTGGTTAAAACATAGAAATGGCGATATAAAGGGTAACCTGAACGCTAGCATTGGTTCAGGTCTGAGCAGAGGGTGAACAATAAAGACAGAGAGTCACAAGAAACTGAACCTGCACACCATAACCTTTTCTTGCGTCGTGGATCAATATACATTGTGCACAGAATCTCTGTAGAGATTTGGAAAGTTTTTACTCATTCTTAATTTGTTAAAGACGGTTAGCCGGGACTCCAACTATTTTGTTATTCTGTAAGCACTTTTGCTCAGAATAAAACCTTATAAATATGTTTCTATAGAACATCGCCTGCATGGTAAACACACTCGCCTGAATTTTATTTTGCAATTAATCTTTATTGTGTCTGATTTACTGAAAACAACTTATTTATATTTAAGTAATATCAACTTGTTTTCATTACAGGAAATTTCATGTTGCTCATAAAAAGCATCACATACATACCAGTAATATTGTGAGAATGTTTGTAGTTAACATAATTAAAAAAGTAAAATAAATAGATAAAAAATGTACAATACAACTCTTTTGGACTGATAAGCTCGTCTGGCATGATTATGTTTAACTTTCAAAAACAAACAAAACACTTGATTGTTAACTGGTTTAGTCTTATAATAGTCAACAGAAAAACATTTTTTCAGTAAAAAGTCTGTTTGTTGTTAATCGCAAAGCTGCACCGTTACCACGGCTAACGATATTCAGTTTTTAGAATTATAAGCTTTCAGACTTGTCGCTGACCCGCTGGAGGACTTCGTTATTAGGCTTCATTTTCATTAAAAACAATGCTGACAACAAAGTGTTAAGTTAGCGCTATACACACACATATATATATATATTACAGAGTTATTACCGTTAATATCATCATAGTATGCAAGAACAGTTGACCTGGAAGATGATTATCGGCTCTTTAAAACATAAATTCATCAAGTGCGCTGTAAGAAACGTACACTTATAGATACTGAAGTTCTTTTATATTGAACTGTATACACTAGTACTTTTAACACATATCTATTTCAATATTTTTTAAACATTCGAAACATTTATCAGTCTAAGTTAGTTTTATTAAGTGAAATATACAGATACATTTTAAACAGTATCGTTTGTTTGTTTCTTATATAGTAGAAAGCTACACATTACACTAACTGTGCTTTGTTCTTATGTAGTAGAAAGCTACACATTACACTAACTGTGCTTTGTTCTTATGTAGTAGAAAGCTACACATTACACTAACTGTGCTTTGTTCTTATGTAGTAGAAAGCTACACATTACACTAACTGTGCTTTGTTCTTATGTAGTAGAAAGCTACACATTACACTAACTGTGCTTTGTTTCTTATATAGTAGAAAGCTACACATTACATTAACTGTGTTTTGCCCAACGCGAGTTTTGACATCAGATTTTGAGCATTAAAAATACCTCAAATTTACCGTTGAGCCACCAGAGGGCAAATTTAAACATTTTGTTTCTTATTCAGTAGAAAGCTACACGTTATCGGGAATCTTGAAGTCTGATTTTTATCATTAGAAGCTCTCAGATTTACCACTGAACCACCAGGGGACAAATTTAAACACATTTTTTTATAATTGTATTTTTCGGTTTATGTAGTTAATCTAAGAAATCAGCTTTTTTCTTTGCTTCTTAAGTAAGTTTTAAATAAAGTTAAATAGGTATAAGCATTGTTAAAAACTGACAAAACTGTGAATTACGTATTAGTATTAAATAATTTATTTGGACTATTACCACGTTATTTTAGGGTTTGTTTTAATGTACAAGTTTTCGGCTCAATTGCTTAAACCTTCTACAGGTGGGAGACGTTTAGTAAACAACAAGATCTAATGTGTAGCTTTCTATTAAATAAGAAACAAACGAACGTTACATCCCATTGTTTACTAAACGTCTCGCACCTATAGAAGGCTTAGGTAAAAAAGTCCGAAAAGTTACTTATAAATTACGTAATGTGTTATATAGTTTTATTGTCGGTAGTTTTTTAAGTTCAAAGTCATTCATTATGAAAAATATTTTTACAAAAATAGCGACAAAAAAATCAATATACATAGCGATCTTCGAAATCAAAAATATAACAAATTAGTATGTTTACAATTATATAAGTATAAAACATAGATAAGAAATAATTGCAGGATTAAGCGAGGTGAAAAGTTAAATTTTTATTTTTGTTCTATTTTATCAGTTTTATGAAATTATCATTTCGGTTTTTCTTACGATTCTTCTGAATTAAGTAATTTTTAAATATTTATTTAAAAAAATAACCCTTTTTTTTAATTAAAAATAGAGGTCATTCAAGGAATTGAAACACATACCCCAGTCTAGTGGTAGACCACGTGAAACTGACTGACTACGAAGTACTTAATTCACACACAAAAAAAAACAAAAACAGAAAGTCTTCAAACTACAACAGAAATAAAAAAATAAATGAATTTTATTTAGGATGCTAATAACTATTATTTATTTGACTGCCCGTTGCTTAATACAAGAAAGACACGTGGAGCTTTTCAAATCAATTGGATTCAATAAAGAAATACAAAAATAACAATATAGCAGTAGTCGGTCTGATGTAATTGTGTTTTTCATCAATCATAAAACCATACAATAGATTTCCTGTGCTGTTCCTACACCATCAGCGAGTATCGAACCAGAAATGTAAGCATTATACACCTTCAAGCTTACCTCTAAGCCACAGTGGTGGGAGACAGCACCAGTAATTGGGATTAGGTATGAATTCCTTTTGCAAAAGATATAATCAAGATATAACATACAAACACGCACATAATGAACAAATACATTAGATTATAAAATTTGTTATTATTATTAATTAATTGAAAATAAATCAATAAAGACATAAATATATATAAAAGCATAAATAACGGATTTGTATCTTAAAGGATACTCTTTACTTTGCCTCCCAGTGGCATAGCGGTATGTTTGCGGACTTACACTGCTAGAAATCGAGTTGGGCAGAGCACAGATAACCAATTGTGTAGCTTTATGTTCAACCACAAACAAACAAACTCTTCAGTTTCTAAAGTAAGACACTTTTTATAAGATCTACGTGAGAATGACAAAATTCCCGGCTTCTTTTTTACCTTTAAATTTTATGTATCTTTTAAAATCGCTCTAATGTGGTTTTAAATGTATTAATAAAATAATTTTCTAAAACATAATATACATACTTTTTTTTTTCACGAGAATATGAAAATGAAAATATTTGAAAAATATGTTATTGCAAAGTAGGATATTTTTAGATAATACGTTTATTAATACTAGTTAACAGGTAATGGACAAATAGCAGGTTTGTATTATAAATCCGTTATAATTTTGCTCCCAGTGGCACAGCGGTATGTCTGCGGACTTACAACGCTAGAAACCGGGTTTCGATACCCGTGATGGGCAAACCACAGATAGTCCATTGTATAGCTTTGTGCTTAATTAAAACAAACAAACAAACTGTTATAATTTTAACATTTTATTTTTATATCTTTCATAATTCGTAGATATAAAAAGACAAACCGAAATTACTCATTTCAAGAGTTTATTTGATTATTTTAGAGCAAAACTACAGTGAGTTATCTGCTGTATCCACCTTGTGGTATCGAACCCTTGATTTTAGTATCCGTAGAATTATCGTTGTCCTACCGGAAGACCGTTTCAAACATAAACTTAATATTAGGGAAAATTCGATTTAACTTCTCAAAAATAAAATAATTTGTTTCATAATAAAAATACATTAAAAATGAATTGATAAGCTATTAAATGTTTTCAATTTCAAAATATAGCATCTCTAAAGTAGCCTAAGATGGTGTCATTTTTGTTTCCATTGACGTTCTAGAGATTTATTGAAATATATGATCTTTGAAAACGAAGTAATAATTAATTCTTAATTAAACCAAAGACGTAACAAATTTAATTTTTGAGCAAAACAATATTCAATAGTTTTTAAATTATATTCATATTTAACACCTGGACAAAGAGAAACTACATCGAATGATACTAAAACAATGTTTTGTTTTCAATTTTCTTTATTAAGTGATAGATATAGTCAACATAATATATTATCAAACATTTGCCAAAACAAAGAAGTTAAAGAAATTTTAGAAAAAGATAAGGCCGAATGTCTTTGGATAAAGAGTCCTGCAAAATCTCTGAAGACCCATTACAGGTGGGAGAATACAAAATTATATAAAAGGTAATATTGACTTTATTATTCAATTACCAGAGAAAACTGAAATATATTTTGTTTAATATCATTACCTGTGCTTTCTCTTTATCCAAGTATTAAATATGAATAGATTATAAAAGCTATTGAGTATGATTTAGATCAATACCCAAAGTTATCATATGAAGGGTTTGATAAAAAAAATGATAATTCAAGATTTAAGCAATATTTTAGAAAATCGTTACTTTGTTTACAAAGGTAATATACATATCAACAAATCTATGGCAATCAAGGGAAACAAAAGAGCACCAACTAATGCCAATTTAGTGATTGCATATTTTGAAATTGACTTGTTAATTACTTTGTTAAATTGTTTTGAACATAGTTATATTAGTTAGTTAAATAAAAACTTGTAGATGTTGTCAGATTATTAATTTGTATTATAAAACAGATCCTTTGATTTTGAAATATAATTTTAAAATTTAAATCAAACTAACCATAATATTAAGTTAACTTTTAAAATAAGTAATTTCGGTTTGTCTTTTTATGTAGATGTACGGGATATATATATATTTAAAGATAGTAAGATTGAAACGTATATATATATATATGTATTATAAATATAATAATTCACAACAGTATTTAGATTTTTATGGCAATTTCTCCATGTATAACAAATTAAATATTCAGCTCTGTCTAGCTCAAAGAACGTTTTCTATTGTTCACAACCGAGAAGTTCAGCAACAATAACTGATAGAATTAACATCTTACCTTAGGAAGCGATATTAATTATAAAATATAATAGATAGACGCTCTAACGTAACTTATCTTAGAAAAGAAGTTAACATAATCATAAATATATATAACAGAAGAACAATAACCTATTTCTTTCATAGTTATCCATTGTTAGAGAAAATTAAAAGTTATGATATTCAGAAGGAATTGGAGAGAATTTCAGATAAATTGTTAAAAATTACATTTAAAAATAAACACATTGTTATCCCGAAGACAACCCCAAAATGTATCTACTATTTTAACTCAGTCAATAAATAAATCCAATGATGGTGTATTTCTCTGTAATAAATCAAATTTTTATATTTGTAAATAAGGTTATATTACATATAGCAAATATATTATGAACCCTACTGCGGGGAATATATTTTATATAAATCCTAGTTTTGGGTGTGATTCATATAATGTTACTTATGCATTATTTTCTATTTGTTGTAAACAAATGCATGTTGAAAAACAGAAAACTTACTTTTAAGGATAATTTTAAATTAAGAAAATGTAAATAATTAGCAATTACCTGTTAACCAACATCTTTTATAAGCTTAAATTAATTTATTTTTGAGTATATTTTAATGCATTTTGTTTTTATAAGGATTGTCTTTTTTGTATGTATATTTTGAAAAAAATATATATTATTCAAGTTAGTTATTTTTAGCTGAAAAACTGTATCTAAATTTATTTAATAGATTCTCTGTAAAATTCCATCCTGAGAAATGATCTATGAAGTTGTAAAACCGGTTAAATGTAAATCGAATAATGCTATAAAGAGTCAGAAAATGATAAAGAAGAGAGGAATAAAACAGAAGAGTTCAAACAATGTAGTATTTTAATACTTGCATCCAGTACTTGTACGTTTGGTTATACATTACAAGGGCACATGAACGGCTTTTGGAGTGTTATCTATTATACAAAGTAGCACTTTGCTTACCACGGTTGGATACACTTGTTGCAGAACTCATTCTGGATGGACCTGGTACCCCAAGCTGGTCCATTCCTTTTTTTCCCGATACCATTAAGTATAGAGGATATCTTCTCTGTGTAAATTATAAATCTGTGATCAGAATACATTTTACTGATCTAAGTGTATGAATATTTTGTGTCGAGAAGTCCTCCTCAAAAGCAATCAGGTTTTTGTTGAATCACATTTCCTACAAAACGCCAAACAATCTCGAAATGTAGTTCTATACACTCTGTTCCACTGCGACTTTATATCGACTGTGGTTGACAAGTGACATGCTGATCTACAATTCAAAATTGTTGTAATTAATATAATACACACAATAATCTGTTTAAGCACTGTTATTTATATTTAATTTTCTTGTCTAGAACTACATTTGTTTTGCATTAAGGTTAATGTGTGATTTTATGTCTAATACGTTATTGAATAATAAAATTCTACCATGTAAAGTAATTTTAAATAACCGAAACTTTATACATTGGAATCCTTTTATTAAGAGAAGCTTTTCTTTCATTGAATTTATTATACGTACATCCTGATTGGATACTTAGAGGGCTAGTAATAAGTAAGTATTAACTGCTGCATGACCGAGGTAAGTATGTGTCTAATGATTTCTTACAGAAATTATTATGATATAGTATTATTTGGTTAATCACTGTATTAATTGGAAATAATTGACAGTTTATTATTCAAAAGATTAATAGTGATTGATTATGCAGAGAATTAATGATAAGTAAGAACTGGTTTCTTAATCTAAAATTTAATAATTGATACGCAATGGTTGGTAATGACAGGGTTAATGATAAGTAAATAGGGCTGTAAAACTCAGAAGTAATGGTAAGTGAATAGTAAATGGTTGTACACTGTGGTTTTTCTTTAAAAACAATTTTCTCAACTAAAGACTTTTATTTCTCTTGTTTTGTAGTATGCAAATATGCTGTAAAAACATTTCGTATTAAAATTCTTCTAAGATTAAGTACATACTTTTAGCCGCCTTCACTAAAACATCAGTCATTCAAAGCAAATATGCTGTAAAAACATTTCGTATTAAAACTCTTCTAAGATTAAGTACATACTTTTAGCCGCCTTCACTAAAACATCAGTCATTCAAAGCAAATATGCTATTAGTATTTATGCATTATTTGAAAAACTGTATAAATTGTTCAAAGTTTGCTTTAATTTTTTTGTATTCTCATTAATTTTGTATATTTTTTTGATAGTTACTATTTAATGCAGGATACTAAACCAAAACGAGCTTACAATTCGAACATTGAAAGAAGAGAGAAACATGTGACAAGTGTTTTTGGTGTAATTGACTAACACCTGCCTTATTGCTGTTTTGTTTAAAGAGATGTTTAAAAAACCTGTTTGTGGTGTATTTTGTCTGAAATAAGTAAGGAGAAATTTCCAAATAAATAAATAAAAAAAAATAAAGGTAAGCCATTTCCTTTTCTACCGAATAACTCGCTTTTCAGCTGTTCCTGTACAATTGTATTCAAAATGGATCAATAAACTGTTTATATACAAAACGGAACTAAACGCAACATTTACAAAAATTTGAGTTATTTCTGCTAAGAGTTTTACAGGACATCTTGTAAAGGCATCGGAGACTTCGTTTGTGAAACTAAAAATCTTTCATCCTTCTCTAAGATGTGCCAGTTATAACTGGATGATGAAGCATAAGGAAGTCGTAAGCCGTCATGACAACAACACTTATCTATGATTGATCACCATCATATTGTTGACCACTTTTAACACACCTGATCTTTATTGGGTGGTAAAGAGGTTTTGGTATTACCATATACCGAACTTTGTTAAACGTCATCACTGTTATAAGATGAAATAAAATGCAGTCCTACATTTTTTTCTTATACTACACCAACTGTATTATTCCAACAAATTTATTCTATAACAATCTACCTAATTTTTATATACCATTATGTCTTCTTACCTAGGAATTCCCTGAATTTCCAATGTAATAAATAACAGATTTTTGGTAAGTAACAAGTACTATCCATTAAAGACTCAACCAGCTGCACAATGCTTAAACTAGATTTAGAATTGTTGCTTAATTCTAATTGTAAGATGAGCATTTAAAAATTTATAGGACACCTTCATTGTAATTTTTCATATTCCATCCCCATGTGAAAAAAAAAATACTGAGAACTTGTAAGTTTCGTCTGTAATAAACTTCGCTGACAAACATCATATTACCTTAGTACAAAAGAATGTTTTTAGAATAAACTATTTCTAACACTGTTTGTTGAATTGTATTTTCTACAGACATCAGTTGAAGAATAGTTAATTAGATTTTACTTTCCAGTACAAATATCCTATTTATAAGTCACACATACGAACGTAATTTAACCTTCCAATTATTAACCTGTCTTTATATATTGTACTAGTGGTGGGTCCCACATATCACCTCATAATGAATATCAATATCTTCTTGCCAGTTACAAAACTCGGTGCAAAGGACTAACCTAAAATAATGGATGAATTCATTCATTTTCCATGTCAGATACATAGGTAGCTTCAGAATTAATTAGTGGATTGGATTCCAATAATGATGATACTTTTGTTGACATATTTTTGTTAATTCATATATTATTAAGGAAACTGTAATTAACAAGTTTACGGATCCACAAGAAACTTGGAAAATGTGTTATAAAGACGATAGGATACTGACCCCATAGGATTAAAGTGATTAACCTTCTGGGAACCAAAGGATCTCATGTCAAGAAACGCTAAGGCAACTCAATAAACTCGAGTATTAAAGGATATTGTATACAGGTAAGAAAAGGATAATTAGGCATACTCGAAACTCTCACTTTATGTAAGTACTTAATAATCAGGTGACACTCGTAGCTCTCACTTTATGCAAGTACTTAATAATCAGGTGACACTCGTAGCTCTCACTTTATGTAAGTACTTAATAATCAGGTGACACTCGTAGCTCTCACTTTATGTAAGTACTTAATAATCAGGTGACACTCGTAGCTCTCACTTTATGTAAGTACTTAATATTCAGGTGACACTCGTAGCTCTCACTTTATGTAAGTACTTAATAATCAGGTGACACTCGAAGCTCTCAATTTATGTAAGTACTTAATAATCAGGTGACACTCGTAGCTCTCACTTTATGTAAGTACTTAATAATCAGGTGACACTTGTAGCTCTCACTTTATGTAAGTATTTAATAATCAGGTGACACTCGTAGCTCTCAATTTATGTAAGTACTTAATAATCAGGTGACACTCGTAGCTCTCACTTTATGTAAGTATTTAATAATCAGGTGACACTTGTAGCTCTCACTTTATGTAAGTATTTAATAATCAGGTGACACTCGTAGCTCTCAATTTATGTAAGTACTTAATAATCAGGTGACACTCGTAGCTCTCACTTTATGTAAGTATTTAATAATCAGGTGACACTTGTAGCTCTCACTTTATGTAAGTATTTAATAATCAGGTGACACCCGTAGCTCTCATTTTATGTAAGTATTTAATAATCAGGTGACACTTGTAGCTCTCACTTTATGTAAGTATTTAATAATCAGGTGACACTCGTAGCTCTCACTATATGTAAGTACTTAATAATCAGGTGACACTTGTAGCTCTCCCTTTATGTAAGTATTTAATAATCAGGTGACACTTGTAGCTCTCACTTTATGTAAGTATTTAATAATCAGGTGACGCCCGTAGCTCTCACTTTATGTAAGTATTTAATAATCAGGTGACACCCGTAGCTCTCACTTTATGCACATTCTTGTGTTTATGTCACACATAGCTTATATGTTATTATCATTAAAATCAGATGATATAATTATTAAAAATTCTTGTTTGAAGAAAATACTTAGAAAGCATTCAAATTTCCAGTAGTATGCAATGTTTGTACTTCGAAGTTGTTTATCAACCCTCATTATACTTTAAAATTTAGTATAAAATATCATAATGTGCTCTTTAATGAGGGTTGTTTAACTGACTGCTACTACCTTAGAAGGTTTTATTTATTATTCTCGGTCGGTTTTATTCGTAGAAAGGGGCACAGGCGGTATGAAAAGAAAAGAAAATTCATAACTTACTGAAAAATCAGAGCTTCTTTACGTAAAATATTAAAAGTAAAAAATGTCTAAAGTAAAAAAAAACTATTTCAGAAAGAAGCCTATGCTATTTGGTGCTTTCTACGCTTTGAGAAATTACGATTTCGAAGATAATCTAAAACTACCGTTGTCATGATTAATAGCCCTATGGTAATCTAAGTCTAATTACTAAATAATTTCTGTTTTTTCCAAGATATTAATTCCTGGCTACTCACTACATACAGTCGTCTTTACGACTCCTGAAGATGGCATTAGTTTTTGGTATTTTCAATTTTAACGGCAACTTATGAGGCACATGGGTTATACAGCCTTGTCAGAGACACTAAGGCTTAGACATATGGACATTCCATATTTGGAATTCTGACCTGTCAGCAGCATTTGCCTCCAACATGGCTGCTTTTAAAAATGGGATTGACTGTCATTTTTATAACGCGTCCACAGCTGAAAGTTCGGAGCGTGTTCAGTAGCATATTGCGAGGTCGAACCAAGGTCCCTCCGTCCACAATCAGGAATGGAAGACAGCAGTGAATTAACAGCCGAAATAAACGAAATGGTAATTAGGATCTTATAATAATAGCAATATTGTAAAGTAATTATTGATTATGTTTACGCGATCGTATAGGCTACTAACAATAACATCGATTGATGTCTCATCCTAACAACTTTACCATAAGTACTTACTAACTATTGTGCGTAGAATGAAACATGATCTCCATTAGATGGTGTCAGGCGTGATATTAGATCAAAATAAGACTTCAAAAACATCACTGATCCGATACAAGTTTCCAGTAAGAAAAGCTCTAGAGGTTAGCGTGCTTGGATTGTGAATACGAGGGTTCATGGTCGCGTCACATTGCCGCAAAAACACGCTATGCACTGTGGGTTCGTTCTTGCGCTATAAGTGACGGTGAAATCCCATTGTTCAGTCACATGTGAAGCATAAATAAAAATACTCAGCAGAAGATACATAATATGTGTACGTCATCTAATATTCATCCATACCTTCCACCTTCAACATACATAGATGTTTCATGATTAAATATTGACAACTACTGCTCGTTTTCTCAGACCAATACGATAATTAAGATGATGCACAAACACACACAAAGAAAAGAACTTATCTAAAGAGTAAGTCACAGATACAATACAAGAAAATTAAAAAATAGACATTGTCTTTGAGAAGTTAATTGCTTTAGTAAGTTATCCTTATGATTAGACGTAATGCGTTATGTTTGCATATTCATAGAACAAATAAACGATAGAACTGACGGTTTTGAGAAACAAAGTGTATTTTCAGTGTATCCGCATTCCATTATTTTAATTGAATGAGTAAGGGTATTTTTATGTTGTACACATTAACGTGGTTTAAAGATATGATCTAATTGGAATTTCAGTGAAGTCTAGTTTGGAAATAAAACTACTGCATGAAACCATACATTGATGATGAGATTAGTTATTAATGTTTAATTAAGAGGAGAATAGCGTTTCTTTGGATCACGCGGGAAGTACAGAAGCACGTGATTTACTGTAAGATGTTTTATTTACCTAAGAAAATATATTTACTTAAACCAACGTATATTTGAGAGTTAAAATTTTGGATGTACTTCTAATTTAACATTATAAAAAAACATTTCTAAGGTACAAAAACGTGACAAGTAAATGCTCTAATTCAATATTTTAACCATGTGCTTAAATTTGTAGCTTTGTTGTAAATTTTTATGTATTAGGAAATTATGTGATTCTTTAAACTCTGTATGCTCCAAGTCTATACTGACAAGCTTTCCACAGACAATTATGAGTAAAAGTCAGCAAAAGAGCTATTTAAAGGTAATACAAGACTGTCGTTAAAAAAATTGATAATCATCATACTATTCAGAATATCTTCTTCAGAAACATTTACAGAATATCCCGTAGGTTTAATCATCATGCTATTCAGAATATCTTCTTCAGAAACATTTACATTTACAGAATATCCCGTAGGTTTTGTATAGAAAATGTAATTCTTTAATAAGTGGGAATGGGATGATTCACGTTGGGTTTTGGACATTTTAAAACTGATTATTTCGAAAACAAAATGACATAGAAATCTTTCTCTCTCTAGACTCAGCGGTGTGAGGACTGTTTACAAGTACTGAATTATATCATCTCGGGTAGTCAAAGATACCAAGTTAATAAAACGTAAAAAGATATCCCATTGCCGTTTTAGTTTCAGGGAAAACATATTTTTGTTTTTACTCAAAGTGCATTTTAATATTCGTCAGATATAAACTTCTAAAACAGAATTCACTAACTTTTAATTTGGCACCTATCAAGAAAACAATTTCATGTATCAAGTAAAAGAAAATGATAACGTAATTTCAAAACATATTTCCTTTCGTTATTACATTCTCTCAGAAGCATGATAGTAATAAAGTCCTTTTTAAGCTAAATATATGACGACACGCTATCTTTTCAGTAGAATGTCGTCAACTCATCTCCCCCTTGACGATATGGTTATTAGGCTGATGATATGGGCCTACAGATTCGTGATTAAAACTTAAATACAAAGTAATCAAGAATATAATAATGGCAGTACATGTAACGTCATTCTGCTTCGGAAAACATCACATTCATTCATGCAGTAAGCCAATTCTCTCGCCTATGTTATTAGGGGCGGAGATCATTTGTAGTCTCTTATCTCGAGTGATTTCGTATAAATTTTAATTGGAACAGAGAGAAGATTAGACAGTAATTTAATGGAGTTTTACAGGTTCTGTTCGGTAACAGTGTACTGTTTTATTTGGAACATTAAATTACGTGTTAATTTCTAAATACATGGGCGAAGCATCCAATATTCAAGCAAAGAATGTTGTTATTCAAGTATATACTTGTCGACCTTACACGAGTTAATGTAACAAGGCACCCTTTCCTCAATATAAAATGGAAAATTTCAATGATAAAATGGTATTATATCCTTAGAGTTTTGTTAGTCCAGAATTTTAGAATTACTTTAAAATGTAGAACAATAATCTTTTATCAAGTAATATATAAAGATCAACAACAACAACAAAAAATGATCAGGTAAAACCTTTTCGCAAATGCACCTATAAATACGCAAGTTTAAGTATACACCGACACACGTTAATTTCTTGTTAAATACATTATGTTAAACCATTTTTTGAGTCTCACCACTTCATTACAGTCCAGGTCGCCATCTTGTCTATCTAAAAACCGTGCTCTTGACAGTAGGACAATAGCCTCCGCAGCGTAGTTTTAATTGTAAAAGGTTCAGACATAAGGCTATCATGTCCAAAGCACACCATTACTCTCTAATGCTTTCTAAATAATCGATTTGAACATATTTTTATGAAATGAGTGTGTGAACATTTTGGGTTGAAAAGGGCCGTTACATGTTTATCCCAAAAGCAATAAGTTTTCGGTGGAATCATACTATCTATGGAAAACCAAACAATGCTAAAATATAGTTTTGCTACTCGACATTCCACTGCGACTTTATAATGGCTGACTTTGTCACATGATTTGATTATTTGCATATTGAAAATCACTTTACTATAGCGTACTCGATCCTACAGTATATATCAATCCTCAAAGTCTAAACGTCAGAAAGAGTAAAAAAGAAACACAAAAACGAGGATTTCTATGAATAATGACGACCACCCCTGTAAAAGTTTCTTTCACTAGATTCTGTGGCAGTACAAACAGATGGATAGTCAGATAAAACTGTTCTTAAAATACAATACCACTGATAGAATATTCAATTCTTAAACATAAATACTAATAGTCTGATTTAAATCTAAATAACCTTCTTGTTTATTTAACTTTTAATACTGTGTGCCAGTTTGTTTTTCAGGATTCAAAGACGTTTTTCGCAATTTTTGGAGAAATATAAATCCCTATTTTTAGACACGATTGAATATTTATTACTATTCATCTTCGCTTTAATTTGAAGCTGAATATCTATGGACCTGTGATTTTTCTACAGAAAACCGACATTTGTTAAACAAATACAGTTTAAGGTATAATAAGATTTTAATATAAAAGTCTGATACTTCAATACACGGTAAAGGGGAGGTCTTATACTTTACTAATACGATAAAATATATATATGTTTTTTTTCAACTTCATTAACCCAATAGAATAAAATACTTATAATTTAATAATATTTTACCTTACAAGACTTACACTTTAATAACGCGGTAGTGTAAAAGACTTATGCTTTAATAACCCAGGAAGTAGAAGTGTTATACTTTAGTAGACTTGTAAGTAAATATTAAAGTGTCTTATGATATTTAAGTTCTAATTTTGAATTCTAAACTTTTCTGATTTTTTTAAATATTTTATTTTATGATGAAAGAGCAACTAATACTTGAATTGTCTTTCAAAATATATACACGAAGTGCTGGCAACAAAACATTTGGATTTCATTATCATACAGTTTTCTAGATAATTAACATTTGAATGTGATGGGGGTAAATAGGCCTGAGACCGTAGTGTGGACAGTTACGTTGGTGATTCATGATTAAACTTCGTAACGTATAGGCTTACATAGGTAATTTATAACATATATTTTGGGAGTGCAAGTGTATGGTTGCCCCCGTTGGACAGCGGTAAATCTACGAATTTACAACGCTAAAATCATCCGGTAGACTCAGTAGACAACCCGATGTGATTTTGCTGTAAAAAAACACACACACACACGCAAGTGTATGTTTCTTTATGGCTGTTGAATTTCAAACTCTACATGATTTCGATTCAGTCTTTACTGATATTTTTTTTTATCAAATTAACTATGCTCAGGTTTTATCGGAACGATTATGTAAATTTGATCCGTTCAGTGTACACAACCATTATAGCCATTCAATTTCGCAGATGAAATGCTCTTTGTGTTTAAATTCGAATACCATTTACAAAAGTGAATATTAGCGTCTTATTATGAACATACACGTATTACAACTTGTGTACTCAAAATATCAGAATTATTAAAAAAAACAATTTTTGAAAAGACACTTCCGATTTAATTAGTAGATATTTGCGAAGCCAAGAATCAAATAATGTACATTAGCACACATTAGTCAATATTTTTGCATGGATCAATGTGCACACACACACACACACACATATACATATACATATATATCAAAAGAAACGCAGTGATCAACGAAAAACAATGTTTTATGCCACACTTCTAATAAACCATTAACATCGTGGTTTGAGTTTTGCTTGTTAGTCATCGAACGTATAAATATATGTTGCACATGTTCTTAGTTAGGATTTTTACAGAACAAGATTTTGAGCAACGACGTTTCTAGAAATAGATTATTTCACAAATAAACGAAATGCTATTTTCATATGTTTGTGAAACTATTTGTAATAATGAAACAAGTTGCAGCAGTGTGGAAACAGTATAAAGGGGATATGTAAGCCTTGCGTGAGGATATGTGGTTAGAACAGCAAATAACAATCACTCGTTCTATACGAATAACCATTAATCTAAATTCTCCCCCCCCCCAAAAAAAATACTGGTAGTTGAGCTAATTTATCACTTACATTTGAGTTTGAGGGGTTGGAACATATTGATCTAATCATGTAAATAATTTATCATTCCTTTTTTATCCTGACGCACTTTGGTGCAACCCAAATACACATGCATCAATTAGTTATTGAAAATTTTAGATTAATCTATAGAAACACTTATAATGGAAATATTAATTTTCAAATATTTTCACACCAATAACTTCCTGTCAATAAGTCAGCTTTCTCGTATATAAACAACTAGAAACTCGAGTTTCAAAAAGTTATTTAACCTTCAGTTAAGGGTGTTTTTATGCACCGCTCAATACCGATGGTATGCACATATTGTATAATATTAAGTAATATTTTGTTTTTGTCTGTTACAACATTTAGTGTAAAGAATGAAACAAACAAATAGGTTGAAAACAATAATTTTTAATCATAAAATACACAGTAAATACCAACAGTGATTAGTTGGTTTAATTGTAATAATGACAGTATTTTTGTTTAAATGTGTATGTGTGACTCGTATGTTATTTATGACTTTACAAACAAATTGCTGCGTAAATAATTTTAAAAAATACTTAAAAATACGACAGAGTTTGTTATGGATCCTTGTCAGTAATTTTAGGGTTAATGTGCATAACTCATAGAAGAAAATTCATAACATTTCCTTGATATTTTGTAACTATGTCCTTTTTAGCTCTCATTTGGTTTTGTAATGACCACCATTGATTCCTAGATCTAATATTTGTTAGTTTTCCAAGTTCTTGCCAAAAATTAGTTTATTTTTGGTGCGAAGAAGCTGAGGTATAATAAGCTTGTAATTTGGTACATTAGAATTAATATTACTCATAGAAACATTTAATGACACTCTAATTTTCGTTTATCTATTGACTTATACTCAAAGAAATATTTACAAACACAATTGATTGTGTTTTGAAATATGTCAACAGTAGTTCGATTTTGATTTCTTTGCAACGGTAAACCATAGCTGAACCGATTAGATTAGCAACTATCTTAAAGGAACTATATGCCTAAGCATATTTAATATGAGTCACCGCATTATTTTGAACCAAATTAAATAATTATAATCTACGACACATGGGCGATTAATCAGCACCATGAAAGGGAACTGGGAAGTTACGCATTATTAGTTTAAAGAAGCAATTGATTGGGGTAATTATTAGTCTAATCGATTTTGTAATGACTTACCATTACATGCAACCAATTCTGATCCTTTATAGGACTAATTTAAAAACTCAAAATTCTTAGAAATTCAATAAAAGAAAACTATATACATTTATATATGGGTATAGATATCATATACATTTATCCAAGTCGGTTTAAATTCTTAAACATTTGATCAAAGATATTAATCATATATTTACTAAATCAGGTTTAAACAACTCTATTAAACAGGAAATATTAGCAGATATATGAAACAGATCAACCGACAGCTGAAGCAGTTAATATATCATGTCAAGGCATTTCTCCAAACACAGACATGCCAGACATGAATATTATCCCCGGATCTTCTGCCACGTTGAACAAAGGCGATAAAAGCATTTATGCGGATCCAATGATGGAGATGCGTTGTCAAAGAAAGGTTACAAACTTTCATGCTAGAAGCCTACAGCTCAAAAAATGGTTAAAAAAGGAATCAGGCATAATTTAACTGCCATTCACCGACCATGACGAACAGAGATCAAGGCAACAACATCTGGGTAATGTGGCCATGGCAACAGCAGTTAGATACATTGTAAACAAGATGCAAGTGAAAGCAGTTCACAAATAAAAACGTCCAGGATTGCAGTATTATCTGGTTATACAAATGTATTATTAGGCAGAATTTTAACACAGTGATACATTGAAAAATAAAGTAATCGACTCATTTTTCGGAAAACGATAAAACAAAACACGAGTGTAATAACAGGAAGCTTTTAGTAAACGTTTCGGAATCGTCATAATTCCTTCATCGGTAATCTAGGTTTACAAAACAAACAAACAAACAATATTTGTTATTACAACAGAAATATATATACATAAGAAATAAACAAATCGAATATACAAATATAACATGAAAAAATTAAAACTGAGGCACAAGTGAAATAGTTAAAATAGGTTTAAATCCAGTGAAAACTGTGTGTTATTTAGGGATGGGAGAAGAGTTTTTATGTATAATGTTTGTTTTTGATAAGAAGTTCCGTATCATATTTGGCTATCGAAATAATTTTAAAGTTTGAGAGAGAAATAGGATGTCCTGTTTTTGTATTGTGTTGACAGGTAGCGGAGTTGGGAGGGCTTGTAACCTTTCTTCCGGTTTTTATAGATATCTTCCTTATGTTTACATGCTCGTACTTTAAGGTGTCGTTTTGTTTCACCAATATTGGAAGCCTTACAGTGTATAAGTAGACGAGATCTGAACAATGGGCAGACGGCAAACGATCTTTGTAGCGGAAAACATTTTTTAATCCAATAATTGCAAAGTAGCTTGCGAAAATTCCCCTTGGTTTGCATGGAACAGTTGTTGACCATAAACACCACTTGAAGAAGCTTGATTCAGACAGTGTGAACACCTTCAATGTCTTTACACTCTGCATCAAGCTCCGATTCATGACAACTGTGAAATTTATGCACGTTTTCAACTGCAGATCATAAACAAGTATCGAGAAATTTTATTGCGTCTTGCATTATCTCACATTGTATGGCAATTCTTCAATTTCTGGAGGTATACCACATCCTTAATTGCAGTTACTTCATGAAATCAACTATAAATAAACATATAGAATAGATATAGTTGTAAAGTATTGTACTGGACAACGTTGTAACCCAATTTTACTCTCTATGAATTAAAGAATTGCCTTGTTTTTGAAAACAGTTAATTAATTTACTTTGTAAACATAATCTTATCATTACAGCGGGTTTTGCAAGAACCACTACTCAGAGGAAGCTCTTTCGTTTGAGTGTGTCTAGCAAGAGAAGAGGATATAAGTCCGACAAATTGTCGACAGAAGGTTTATAATTAGGATAAAGGTTTAATTTTTAAAGTGATATCTTTTTTTTCTCTGCTGAACATTAAGTAAACTTTGTATATATTTATTTATTTGAGCCTAAATTTGAGAAAGAAATGTATATATAAGTTATTTAGTATATACTTAAACGTTTTAATGGTATTAATTATTCGGTTGAAGTAATAAAAATAGGAAAAAGTAGACGATTTTGGCCACATCAATATTTATAATCGTGGAATTTCAATGGACCAGCATTATTTTCAATAAGATAAACTTAGAAATGGTTGCGATGCTCTGTGACTTCAAAGCTGGGCTCTTTCTGTACTCAGTTTTAAATGTGAAGCCATAAATTGATTGAATTAGATATTCGAAGACCATTCTGGGTTTACTTGTAGTATTTGTTGTTGCTTTTTTTTTGCGACCTTAATTCCTACTAGTTTGGGGTAGACCGGTATATTTATAAGTCAAGAATTTTTATTCCCGGGTGGCTGGCCTAGTCGGCAATCATATAGGACGTTGGAAGAGATTCGAACTTGCGATCCTCAGATTGCGAATCGAGTGCCCTAACCAATAGGCCATGCAAGACCCCATTGCTTTATAAAGCCTTATAAATGAAACGAAAACAGTAATAATACGCCTGTTTATCAGTTCACAAAATTATCAGTAAGAATGAGGAAATGGTACTCATAATTATCAATAAGTTCTGTTTAAAAGTAAGCTAACTACATAGATCAGAACTAAAAAGCCAATTTCATAGAACAAACCGACTAGAAACACATAATGTTACAGATCTACACGTAAGAAAACTAATACGTATAACGACCGGAATGCATAATAATACAGAATAATACCAGTATATTTATGAATAAGGATACAGGTCATGTCTCTAATAGTAATAAGCACTAAAAACCAGCATGTTTATCATGAAGATTGAGGACATTTTCCCAATAACAGTGCATAGACACAATGGCAAACCAGTTATGTGCTGCGTACATACCAGTACATGCTGATTACAAGAGTCACGTGGGAGACAGTCTCAGGAGCAGGCCCTTACTCTTAAATCCTGGCAGACCAGCGCGCTTTGAAATTATTTACATGCCTTCTTAAATATTTAAGAAAACCAAATATTTTACCTACGTTTATTTGACTTTATAATTATGTGTACAAAACTACCTGTTGATGACGTGGCTGCTATTAAAAATTCTATCTTTGAAAAATATTTGGAAGAGAGGACTGAAACAGAAAGAACTATAAAACTATAAGTTATTGTAAGTTTATTTTATTATTTTAGCTCAGAGAATTAAATTTGATTGGGTCAATACTGAAAAGATTTGTAGAGCATACTACGTGTTTTATGTTTGACACAAGTGTGCGAGTCAAAAACTGACAACATTTATTATTCTGGCAGCTTTACTGTTTATTGTATTGTAACATTTAAGTTTGACAAATTTGTGTGATATATATTTCTTGAGGAATACATGTATTGATATTACACATCACGTTAATTTTGTATATGTTGTAATATTTAACTTTGGGTTAAGTGTGGGTGGTGTAACGTTTGAGGATTATTTTTATTGAGATTATCTATTATGTTGAATTTCTTAATATGGTACATTTCAAATGCAGTTATTATAGACTTCTGCTATGTCCATTATTGAGCGTGAATGGTGTAAAGTAGTTAAAGCTTATAATGTAGTGAGTATAAGGGCGACTGATGAGAACTGATACATTTCAATACTTCACTTCCTATCTGGCTATAGTATAGGTTTACAATATAATCTACTATGTATATTTTTAAACTATCATTAAACCTAAACAGTTCTTGTATTCAAGTGTTATCATACTTTCAAAGCATGTTGAAAAGTCACATCAAGGTTAAGCCAGCAATGAAGGTAGGCTGACTAAACCTAGATGCCAAATCTTTAAACTTGATATTGATTTTTGATTTCGGTTTATTTGCTAGCTTTTTGTTTTTGCACACAAACTGAATTTCTTGCTATATTTAGTCATGTGTTTTAGTTGTTTAAGTTCATCCAACAAGTGAAGTTATTCTAAGCAAATTAATAATTTTCAAAATATAATTGGTTGAAAAAACTTAGAAACATTCTGTATGTAAAATTATTATGACCAAGACCAAAGCTGATCTACGACAGTTCATCTTGAACTTAGTGTTACCTGGTGCTATTGGAACAAGTGAAAAAATTTAGTGGAACATTTAATCTCAGTTAAGCTTAAATCAATCTTTAAAACGTTTTTAAGGTTTATCAAAGTCGCGTTTTGGAATTTGCGAGTATAATTTATTATATATATATATAAAGCTTCAGTTAGAAGCTAAGATGTAATTAACGAAAAAATATAATGTTACGTAGAATGTAAGTAAATTCTTCTTTGATCTCTAAATTTAATTCACATGTTTTACATTCCGAACGCGAAGCTTTTCTATACAGTATTCAGTCAACAATAATTAATCGGATACTATTGACGCTAAAGCTTTGTTTGAAAAATGTCATTCACTAGCTTTAAACCAACCAGGTTAAATAATGTTTATGGTCTTGTTTGACTTGCTGTATTTTTCATAATCACATTTTCCTCACACCTTGCATACTGGCATATTATCACAAGAAAAAAATCATTAGGAATTTAAATCTAATGATTAAGTATCTTAAGTTTAAGATGTATTCTGAGTTATTTTACACTGTTTCGTTAATGATTATTTTTATACTTAAAACAAGAAAACAATTACGGAAAATCTTATAAATAATATGTTTAAAATACGTTCCAATGTTTTATAATGCAATATTACATTACTTACTTTGTCTGTGGCCCTCCAGTGGCCCAGCAGTATGTCTGCGTACTTACAACGCTAGAAACCGGGTTTCGATACCCGTGGTGGGCAGAGCACAAATAGCCCATTGTGTAGCTTTATGCATAACTTCAAACAAACTTTGTCTGTAAACGACAAAATATATCCCGTTTTACATTATTGTTTCCAGTTGGAAAGGTAACATATTTATTAATAAAAAAAACATCATTATTTTTTTATTTCTGTTGATGTACAGCTGACCAATGTTGGAGATGTGTTGAATTAGTTTAAAAAGTGAGTCTAAAAATCATTAGAAGCACCATTTCGTTCTTTTATGTTCAGTGTTAGTTAAGCTGTTCAGTTATGACACGACTACAAAGAATACATTAACTATAAAAATCTGGCCCATGTCAACCTTTCCTTGATAATCATATAATAACTCATGTCTATTCGGTACGTACATATTATTGATAATGGAAACTCTACATCAGAGCTCTTTTGGCTCATCTAGTATTTTATTTTATTTCTTTGACAGACAACTAAGTAAAAAAGTGTTTTAAAATTGCTCTAAATTTTTCTGGCTTTCGAATCCCGCACTATAGAACAAGTTGACAATTTGGTTGATGGTACTACGGAGTATTCTCTTTTTGTAGTTCGTAGAATAAAATAATGTCGGAACGTATAGATCATAACAGATGTTTGAAAAGTATAAAGAACTTCTTCAGAGGTTTATGGGTGGAGGTAAATTCGTAGCACTTTCAGGAAGTATTCTTAAGGCTAGATGCTGGAATGAAGTGTTTAGCAGGATCCAAAGCTTAAATGAAAGATTATCGGGAATATGCTTTGAGCAACAAGTGATTTGGTTAGAACTATGGGATATTTTTTCAGGATAAGGGTGAACTATATGCTAGAGATGGGGAATATGGTAGGCAGTAGGATGCCTGCAGAAGCTATAAAGATATTCATCAAAAGTAGTTTCAATCAAACTTTCATAGTGATGAGGAAAACTCGGATGAACACATTGATAGGCTAGCTAAGGCAACGAGAAGTTTAGAAATAGGAGATTTAAAACATAAAAAGTTGAATAATGGTTCTAAGGATAAGTCTGTCATAAATACAAAAATAGTAGATTGAAGATTAATCTTAGTTGTTATTATTGCAATGATAGGAATATTAAGATATTAGATACAAAATGGACAAGTTCAGAGCTCTAGTTGAAATGGAGAAGAATTATTGAATTATAGACAACCTTATCAGGCAGATGACGTCAATGAAAAATTTTACATTGAGATCAGGGCTGTTACTAAAAAAACATACTGATGCAATATTTATAAGATATTTTAAATTCAGAAAGATTGAGAGAGATTATAACGAGTCAACTAAAAATGGAGGGAGATTCCCTGAAGTGACTCAGAATAGTTTCTTACATCAAATGGTGAGAGATATATCCAGGGGGATGGGATGGCATTTAAATTTTTTTATTGAAGATTAATGAAGATATGGTTTAGAAAGTTGAAAGAGTGTAACATTTTGGGGAGAACGTTTATTACATAATTATAAGGTAATGTGGGACAGATTAAGAATATTTTATGAATAAATTGCTCTTAATTTAAAACAGGAATGTTCCTAAAAAAATGAAACAGAAATGAGCAAATCTAATTGGTTTACTAAAGACCTACATGAGAAAATGAAGAATAAATACATGATTTAATACATTAAATACGTATAAATACATTTAAAATATTCAAACTTACAGATTGATTGGAAACTATGGGAAAGTTAGTGTTTCTGTTAAAAAACAACAACTTGGAAACCCAAATTAGCTTATAAGAAGTAGCTGGTTGATGATACTAACACTAATAACAAGAAGTTTAAGGTAAATATAATATTAAACTAGGAATTGATTATTCTAAAATATGATGATGGCGAGGTTTTTTTTTTGAAAAATATGAGACTGCTTGAACTTTCAAATTTTCTCTTCTCACACTGTCCAATATTTATAACAAAAAATCTGAGCAATTTTTTTTGATCATTAGTTTGTTTGTTTGAAGTTAAGCACAAAGCTACAAAATGGGCTACCTGTGCTCTGCCCACCACGGGTATCGAAAGCCGGTTTCTAGCATTGTAAGTCCGCAGACATACCGCTGTGCCACTAGGGGGAGTTAGATCATTAGTATTCTATGGGAAATATTGGAACTGATCTGAATCATGTAGATATCAATCCCTTAATAATAAGCTGAACCAGGACCAGACAAAGTTAACATTGTTAGTTTTCCTCCAAGGTTTTAAAGGAAGTCAAAGATCAGATATGCGAGCTTTTCTCTTTAATTTTTGGTTGGTCAATAGACAGTAAGCAGATTTATTAGTATTGAGGAGCTGCTATCCTTACTCCTATTTTTAAAAGGAGCAATTAGTATTGCCCTGGAAGTTATAACCCAGTTTTATTTCTGTAGTGGGAAGCATTCTAGATGGGCTTATTAGCTAAGAAAATCGATATCACATCGGTAAGAGTTGAGGAAATTCTAGTTAATTGGATTATAGTGCAGTTGGGTGGGAGAAGGTAAAAGGCTGTTATTAATACAGTCCATTCAAACAGATCCCTTGTTACTAGTGGAGTGCCTCAGAGGTCAGTACTTGCGGATTGCTTTTTCTTAATTACGTTAATGATGTTGATATGAGCATAATTATTTAGCTAATAACATTACACTCTTGGGTATTTCTACTGGTATTGAGGATGCTCAGATATTACAGAATTACTTCGATCTATTGGTAAGTTGGACAAATGACTTTAGTTATAGTTAGTGGTTTATCATTATTTGGATCACATGTTTAATATAGGTGGGAGCTATTTCAACAGCGTGACTAAAGAAAATATTTTGGCATATTGGTATATTACTCATTCAAGCCATAGAAGTAGTGTTCTATTGTTAGTAGTGAAGCTAATAGTATTTTACGATTTTTATAGACATATTGATTTCAAGTCAAAAGACGTAATTATATCTCTTCACAAGTACTAGTTAGGCATCAATCGGAATACAGTGTACATGTTTGGATTCCTTATCTAAGAAAACATATTGACTTATTGGAAAAGGTTAAAGGAAGACTATTAAGATGACTTCCAGGACGGAAAGGTCATGTTATAAGGATAAGTTAAGCTTATCTTATCTTAAGTGAAGACGAGTAAAAGGTAATCTTATTTTAGTATACACGATTATCAGTATGATCAATAGGCCTTTAACATTGTTTGTGTTGTATATTGAAGATAATAGCCCGAGATTACAGAAATTTAAGATTTGAAAAATACGGACTAAGCTCCAATGATAATAGTATTATTTTTCTAACAGGGTGATTAGTTTACAGAATGAATAGCCGTGGCAGTAGTGGAGGCCAGCGTTTTACAAAAATTTGAGAAGGGAATCGATGGTCCCTGAAAAATAAAGGGTTGGTGTAAATTTGTATTTTTATCAAGGGTGGGTGGGCAAGACAGCCTTGAAAGGCCTCATATTATCCGCAATTTATGTTAATCCCTCCTTCCCAATTATTCATTTGTTTATTGTTAAATATTCTTACAATAGGTTCTTATTATTATCAAATTCGTAGCTTGATTGAAATTAAATCAAGAATCTTTTTAGAAAACGGATTTTTAGCTTATATTTCATGGGCTGTCTTCATATTCGTATAGGTTTACTAATTTTAAAATAGGTGAATACAAAAAAATGCACGAAGAAAATCTTCGTGATACAACTATTTGTTGATATCGCGAACGCTACATTAACTGACCAATTAATTAGGACTTCTATCTCACTTGCAAATATTCATAGATCACTCCATTTATTTCCATGTTGTGACGGATTTATTATTATATATTTATTTTCATATCGAAGTTTACTTAAATTAAATTTATGTTTAGAAATGTACATAATTTATACTGTTAAATATGTATTGCGAAACTCCTGCCTATTCTCTAAAGTTGTAGAAGATTCTCGAGTGTAAGAATCAACAATATATGTGTATACGTAAACGCTAGTGTTAGCGTCAGTATTTTTACGTAAAACTGAAATTTCTAGAAACTCTCCACAAGCCTATAAATATAACCAACGCGCTGCGCCAAAAAAACAGCATATATTATTGAGATGCTGTAATTGGTGTGCTATAAACTTCGTAAGCTATAACTGTTATTAACGCTTATTAATCGTGAGCTTCAAATATATTAACCAGAAACGTTTATAAATTTAGAACATTACAAATCATTTAACTTCAATGGATTCACATCGAACATTAGTACTTTTACGAAAATATTACTTAACGTCATCGGTAAAAAAAATATGCCGTGTGATCAGTGAAAACCACACAGCTAGCTAGCTTCCCGTTCAGTGAATTGTGCCACGTCAACTCGAAGTTAACTCGCTCATCGTGAACCCTCGATAAGATATCAAGGAAGTTCCAGCCTAGAAAGAAGACTTTATATTACTTGTAAGTTTGTGGTGCTTTTGTATATAAATCATTGTTTGTAGTAGCTGTTCGTAATAACTGTTATTGTAAATTATATTATTGTTTGTATATCAAAACATATTTGTATAAAACAAAGAAAATTGTGTGTATCAATTTTGTTGGCAAATATCATAAATTGGATACGTATCAGCATTTATTTAACTACTAAATCCAAAGTACAATTTAACTCAGTTTCAGACCATTCGAAATTGTAATATGTAACATAATAAACTGGGGGCTCATCTCCAAGATCTGAATCAGAGACAAAATTCGATCTAAATTAAAATTTAAATTATAATTCAATTTATATTTATCAGTACCATTAAGACTTGACCATGTCTGATTATCAAGATTTTCTTGAAACACACTCCCTCGAACAACTTGAAAGATATAACAAAAATGAATTGCTCAAAATTGCCAAAATTGTAGAACTAGAAATTAAAAGATCAATGAAAAAAATGAATTAAAAAAACGTATTATCGAAATACTAGTCGATAATGATTTGTTTCCTGAGGAAGCGTTAGAAGAATACTCTTGTGTACCCACTAACCAATCGGGGTTGAGTGACAAAGATAAGTTGAAGATCCAGCTGAAACTCAAACAACTCGAGCTTGAACCAGCTCGTATTGAAGCCGAGAAAGAGAAAGAGCAAGCTCGTATCGAAACCGAGAAAGAGAAAGAACAAGCTCGTATAAAAGCCGAGAAAGAACAAGCTCGTATTGAAGCTGAAAGAGAAAATAAACGTCTCGAGGCTGAAAAAGCTCGCATTGAAGCCGAAAAAGAAATTAGGCTGAAAGAAATGGAAATTAGACTCAACTCCGATCGACCAAGGCAAGATGACAACTTTGAACTTAATCGATTTGTTAAAGTGCCATCATTTAATGAAAATGAGGTTGATAAATATTTCCAACAAACTATGGAACGGCCCACCGAAAAATGGTCATTACTATTACAAAGTGTTTTATCTGGTAAAGCACAAGAAGCTTATGCCGCTCTCTCTCTCTAAAAGATTATATGAATTATGATAAGGTTAAAGCAGCTATTCTTTATTCTATAAAAAAGTTTATTTTGATCGATGGTGTAATTCTATGAATATTGACAACAGTTTCGACAATCTAAGACAATTATGTCTAATTGCGGAATTTAAAAGTTGTGCACGTGACGAGCTCAAAACTTATTTGGATGAAAAGAAAGTTGAAACATTACAGGAAGCAGCTGCTTTTTCCGATAATTACACTTTAACTCATAAAACCACTTTTTCATAAAAAGAAATTCCTACCATCTCAACAAAAACCTGTATCTGTTCAATCCACTAAAGTTGAAGATTCTTCTAAAAATCCAGCTCCTCTAGTTCGAAATATTCTGATAGTCAGGATAAAACTTTAAAACAATCAAGGTCTGTCTGCCATTTTTTGTAAAAAAACTGGGCATATTATGTCCGATTGTTGGTGTTTGAAGAAGAAAAAGAAAAGGAGGCAACACCCAGTGCGTTTCTATCTACACATGGATGTAGCTTCACCAGATCACCCAATTTTGTTGATTTGGCCACTGATATAAAGGTTGATGTAGTCAGGAATTTAGACCTTTTGTGTCTATCGGTTCTGTGTTTTTGACAAATGACACTGCTAATCCCATACCCATACGTATTGTACATGATACTGGGGCAACTCAGTCATTGTTATTAGAAGGTGTATTGCCTTTAGATTCGAGTTCTGACACTGGTGAATCTGTTATTGCTCAGGGTATTGAGGATTGCTTTGTTAATGTTTCTCTTCA
>NW_013666560.1:20044-21510 GCF_000517525.1 Limulus polyphemus | reverse complement strand
TTAGGGAAACGTAGTTTGGCGTAGGGGAAAAAGTTGTTGCCGAACCCAAAATGGTTAGTGAGCCGATCACTGTTTCATCTAAAGATGATGTTGTCGTTGAGGAGAATCCCGATGTGTGTCCCTCGCATGCTGTGACTCGAGCTCAGGCTAAGAAATTAAGCCAAAAACAAATGATAGAAATAGATTCAGAGGACAATTTTATAGATTTGTCTCAGACATTTTTTGGATTTGACAGATATCTTGGGGTTGATTGACCTACTGACCATACTTCGGTGAGTGACAATTATGGACGTAAGGGATCTGATTCACCTGGTAAAGTTCCATTTACTAAAAGTAATCTGATTGCTGAGCAAGAAAGGGATTCACAGATCTCTTCACTGTTTAAATATGAACTACCAAAAGATGAACATTTGGGTTTAAAATTGTTATTTTTTAAGTGGTGTGCTTATGAGGAAATGGAGACCACCAGATGTGCCAGCTTCAGAAGACTGGGTTATGATTTATCAAATCGTTGTTCCCAAATCATATCGTTCTGAAATACTGAAAGTTGCCCATGAACTCCCCATGGGAGGTGATTTAGGTGTCAACAAAATGTGTGACAAAATTATGAGACATTTCGTATGGCCAAAAATTAGGCAAGACGTTTCTCTGTTTTGTAAAACTTGTCATACCTGTCATTTGGTCGGAAAACCTAACTAGAAAATTCCTGTTGCACCTTTGCAACCTATAGCAAATGTTTGAAGACCACTGTAGTCGTGTGATTGTGTTGGGTATTTACCAAAAACTCGATCAGGGAATCAATATTTGTTGACTATCATGTATGCATCCACTCGACTCTCTGAAGCTATTCCTTTGAGAAACATTTCAGCCCAAGAAATTTCTAAGGCTTTGATCAATTTCTTTACTTTTGTTGGTTTGCCCAGAGAAATTCAGTCTGATCAGGGATCAAATTTTATGTCAGGGTTGTTTCAACAAGTTGTTTATCAGCTCGATGCTAAACAGATCAAATCTAGTGCGTAACATCCAGAATCGCAAGGTGCTCTTGAGAGATTCCATTCTACCTTGAAAAATATGATGCGGACTTACTGTCTCGATAACAAGAGGGATTAGGATGAAGGAGTTAATTTATAATTATTTGCTGTTCGTGAGGGTTTAGTTCATTTGAGTTGGGGTTTGGCCATTCAGTGCGTCTTCCTTCGAAGTTGCTGAAGGAACAATGGTTGGAGGACGACTCAAAAGAAATGCGCTTATTGGATTACGTGTCCAAGTTTTGGTCCAGACTCTTACGTGCTTGTGAATTGGTCGAGAAAAATTAAAGTCATCCCAACTTGAAATAAAAATATTTATGACTGCAAGGCTGAAGAGCGAAAGTTCCGTCCTGGTGACATGGTCTTAGTGTTGTCACCCACAATGGGATATCCACTACAAAAAAAAAAAAGAAAAAAAGAAAGAAAAAGAAAGAAAAA
>NW_013666560.1:7550-19206 GCF_000517525.1 Limulus polyphemus | reverse complement strand
CTTACTTCGATGAAAAGAAACTTGAAACACCACAGGAAGCAGCCGTTCTTTCTGATGACTACACTCTAACACATGAAACCACTTTTCATAAAAAGACATTCCTACCATCTCAACAAAAAACCTGTATCTGTTCAATCCATTAAAGTTGAGGATTCTTCTAAAAAAATCCAGCTCCTCTAGCTTGAAATTTTCTGACAGTCAGGATAAAACTTTTTTAAAACAATCAAGGCCTGTCTGCAATTTTTGTAAAAAAACCTGGTCATGTTATTTCTGATTGTTGGTGTATGAAGAAGAAAAAAGAAAAGGAGGCAGCACCCAGTGCGTTTGTGTCCACATATGGACATAGTTTCACCAGATCACCCGATGTTGTTGATTTGGCCACTGATATAAAGGCTGATGTAGTCAGAGAGGAATTTAGACCTTTTATGTCTGTTGGTTCTGTGTCTTTGACAAATGACACTGGCGATCCCATACTCATACGTATTCTTCGTGATACTGAGGCGACTCAGTCATTGTTGTTAGAAAGTGTATTGCCTTTAAATTCGAGCTCTGCCACTGATGAGTTTGTTATTGCTCAGAGTATTGAGGGTGGCTTTGTTAATGTTCCTCTTCACAACATTTATTTAGCATCAGACCTAGTTTCGGGACCAGTTGTGGTTAGAGTAAGACATACTCTGCCAATTGAGGGTGTATCATTATTGTTGGGAAATGATTTGGCTGGGGAAAAGTTGTTGCCGAACCCAAAATGGTTAGTGAGCTGATCGCTGTTTCATCTAAGGATGATGATGTCGTTGAGGAGAATTTCGATGTGTTTCCCTCGTGTACCGTGACTCGAGCTCAGGCTAAGAAATTAAGCGAAGAACGAATGATAGACATGAATTCAGAGGACAATATTGTAGAGTTATCTCTGACATTTTTTTGGATCCGACGGGGATCTTGTGGATGCTTGTTCTACTGATGATACCTCGGAGAGTGACAATTATGGACGTGAGGGATATGATTCACCTGGTGAAGTTTCATTTATTAAAAGCAAACTGATCGCTGAGCAAGTAAATGATCCGCAGATCTCTTCACTTTTTAAATATTCACTCCCAAAAGATGAACTGGAGAAAGTTCCATATGGTTATTTTTTCAAAAATGGTGTGCTTATGAGGAAATGGAGACCACCAGATGTACCAGCTTTAAAGGACTGGGCTATAGTTTACGAAATCGTTGTTCCTAAAGCATATCGTTCTGAAATATTGAAAGTTGCCCATGAACTCCCCATGGGGGTCATTTAGGTGTCAATAAGGTGACAAGATTATGAAACATTTCTTTTGGCCAAAAATTAGGCAAGACGTTTCTCAGTTTTGTAAAACTTGTCATACCTGTAGTTGGTCGGAAAACCTAAACAGAAAATTTCTGTTGCTCCTTTGCAACCTATACCAGCTTTAAAATAACCCTTCAGTCGGTCGTGTGATTGTGGATTGTGTTGGGCCTTTACCGAAAACACGATCAGGGAATCAATATTTGTTGACTATCGAATCCCTGAAGCTATCCCTGTGAGAAACATTTCAGCCCAAAAAATGTCTAAGGCTTTGATCAATTTATTTACTTTTGTTGGCTTGCCCAAAGAAATTCAGTCTGATTAGGGATCATATTTTATGTCAGGATTGTTTCAACAAGTTGTTTCTCATCTCAGTGCTAAACAGATCAAATCTAGTGTGTACCATCCAGAATCGCAAGGTGCTCTTGAGAGATTCCATTCTACCTTGAAAAATATGATGCGGACTTACTGTCTCGATAACGAGAAGGATTGCGATGAAGGAATTATATTTATTAATAATTGCTGTTCGTGAGTCAGTTCAGGAGTCGTTAGTGCTTAGCCCGTTTGAGTTGATGTTTGGCCATTCAATGCATGGTCCTTCGAATTTGTTGAAGGAACAATGGTTGGAGGACTCTCCAAATCATACTCTCGTAGTGATAAACTGCAGTTTAACAGTCTTATGTGTTTTTTCTCCTTTCTTTCTCTCTCTCTCTCTCTTTCTTTTTTTTTGTTGTTGTTTTCTTTTCTTTTTCTTTTTGAGTGGATGACCCATAATTGGTAACAATACTAAGACCATGTCACCAGGACGGAACTTACGATCTTCAGCCTTGCAATCATAAACATATTTCATTTTAGTTTGGGATGACTTCAAATTTTCTCGAGCCAATTCACAAGCACATAAAAGTCTGGACCGAAACTTGGAAACGTAATCCAGTAAGTGCATTTCTTTTGGGTCTAATCCATGTCAAAGGGGTTGATAACATTTGGGCTAATGTACTTTCACGTGCTATGTAATTTTATGGTCATAAAGTTATTTATATTGATTGTGTTCTATACTGTCATGATTGTTGACGTTTTGTAATCTTGTGAATAATGTATTATTTTTAATGTATTGTTGTCAGTGTATATGTATATATATAATATCTTATGTAAAAGTTGTCTTGACACCAAAATTTAATTCTCTAAGAAGGGAGTTGTGACGGATTTTGTAATACATAACAATGTGAAATTATAAGCAAAAACTCGTAATGAGATGTGTGATGCGATAAATCTAGGGGTGTAGTTTACAAGGTTAAGCCTAAGAGCAAGGATCTTTTCTTCTTTCAAAGGGGCATGAGAGGCATTTTTCTCAAGAAACAACGACGTTATTAAAGTCAAATTATTTTAATGTTCTTTAAACTATCCTGCCCCAGCCTACTAATAGTGACAGTCAAAAGCATCTGCCTTAAAATAAATGTGGTTGCCAACCGTTGGTGACTGAATGAGGGAAAAATAACAACTAAAAAGGCTTGTAACGTGCAATAATTGTTTGCTTTTACCCACTCGCACTAAGAATGTAGTAAAAATATGGAAAAGAAAAGACATGAAGCACTTGACTCTGCTTGTGTTGCTGCAGCAGTGCAAAATGCAAGGCATAGTGCAATGTTGTTAGGAACACTTTTATGGATGTGTATCCTTTGATTTCTTTAGAAGAAGGAATGACATGAATAACTTCCACGATTTACACGAACCGTGTTGCCTATCATGTCAGCTCCGTATTATGCTACTCGAGAAGAACAACTTCAACTCTTTTCTGTAACACTATATATATATACAGAGTACAATTTAACAATAGAATTTAATTGGTGCATATATATGCATATTTTAATGTATTTAGATATTATTAAAATGCCTTCAATAACTACTAGAAGTTATGACTTGTAAATATATATATTCCAGACCTTTTGCTGAAACGTTTAGATAAATATTTTAGTTAAGTTGTAAGGATAAAACAAACCCTTAAACTTTAACTCTTATACACGAGGCAAAACAGCATAGCCATCTGTCGGAAAGATTTTATGTTGCATAAGTTTTACTTAAAGTGTAACGTTAAGCCATTCAGCAATAGGTGATTTTGTGTAGCTGATGTGTTGTAACAGTTTGATTTATAAACACATGACTAGTATAAGTAAGCAATATAGCGATTTTGAAGATTTTCCAGCATGAACTTAGTCTGTATTTTTAAGTGAACCTAATATGATCACAATGTTAATCATTTGTAATGGTTAAGGTCTGCTACCATTAGAGAGAAACAATAAAGTAAGTAACGAAACAATAATAGAAGTTTGTTTACTTTACAGCTAATTCTGTTATACATTTTATTGTAATCGTTATATATAGTTTTCTAGATGTATTGATTTGTAACATAAGTATTTCTTGTCAGTTTCTTATACGGATTGTCTTAACTGATGTATAAAGAAATTAGACTTTTAAAGACAAAATAACCTTTGTTTCTGGCTTGAAAAAGAGCGTTTGCTCGAAACTTCGCCTACTAAATAAATTACTATCATAGTTTTTAAAGGCGATTTTTCTCTAAATATCTAATTTCTTTATTTTATCACCTTCACATTTTCCTACTTATTTATTGATTGATTTATATGTTACTTTTAAATTTCTTTAGTTCTGATGTTCTATATAGTTGGCGTACTTGTTATCTGGTATATAGTCACAATACAGAATCATTATTTATATATGTAATAATTTAAAAGGAAAGATGCTTGTGGTTCAGAGTGCAAGAGTACACTTGTGGAAGGTGATCGGGTATTCATGGTATTCAGCAGTTGCTTTGGAAAAGTAAATCCTGATAGACGGTATATATATAATCTTAAGTTACAAGGTCTGTTCTGAGAGGGACATACTGTATGTTTCTCAGTGCATTGTGTTTTTGTTTCATGTGAACATGTTCTGCGGGAATCCAATTCTCGACTGTATCTCATGCAGAGAGATTTACCGTGTGATCCCCCGGGAAAGCTTGTAGTGGATAGAAATGGGATTCATACTTACTTCATCGATTTTCCTCCACCCAAAAACTAAGCAACTAGTAACCATTAATGGTATTATTTTTAAAATTAGCAATGTTTTTCGTAGTCTTAGAGTAGAGGATATCAGTTCAGGAAACAAGTAACGATTGGAGTAAAATAACTCCTTGCCTAATATGCAAAATAAACATATTTTCAAACGGTTTTCACGCGCATATTCTCAAGGTAGCGTTGGTGGTTATTGAGATTTTTGTAAACATATTCTCAAAATAAAGTTGGTGGCTTTGTGGGATTTTACATGTTGGTCAGGTTTTTACACGCATATTATCAAGGTGGCGTTGGTTGTTAGTCAGTTTTTTAAAAGTGTATTCTCAAAGTTGTAGTAACTTGGGCAAATTTTGAAATGTATATTAACAAGCTACAGTATACGATGTTGATCAGACTTTTACATGTATATTTTCAAAGTGGTGTTTATGGCTGTTCAGGGTTTTACGTGCATATTCTTAAAGTGTTGTTGTTCAAGTTTTTACATGCATGTTTTTAAAGGGCATTAGTGGTTGGCCAGGCTTATACATACACTTTAGTAAATTAGTATTAGACGATGTTCAGGTTTAAACTCGCAGATGATCAAAGTTGTGTTCTTGTTTGATTAAATTGCTACATATTATCTTTCAGTTTTACTAATAACTTAGTTATATGAGAACACTAAAAACTAGCATTAAACATCTTGCTGATTTTGTAAGGTAGGTAGCCATGAATATTTAGAACTCGGAGGTAAAATGTCTGAATTCTAATTATTATGGAATTTTCAGAACAAGAAAATCAGAAACCATTACACTTTCTACAACCAAATTAGGTTTTGTTCCTAAAATATCAGTCATTATTCTAATGTTTAAATTACTATTTCACTGATCAATCTGACTTAATTATAACTTTCAACATTTTAGACGAAAGACTTAATCTGCCTCATGTGTTTGAAGGATCAAACTTTTCTTAATCATTAATATTTGTGCAGTGTATATATGAACTATACTGAACCATCATGCATTGTGAAAAACATCAAATTTCATATGGTGATATACATCATTCTGTTATAATAACTCACGTTTCACAAATAAATTGCTTGCAGTACAAATAATATATAAAAAAATATATCCCGAGACACATTGTTGCCTGAAAAGAATTAGTTTGGATTTATTTGTCACAAAAAACTGAAAAAATGGATGTCGGGATTGTGTTATCATTTCTAAACTAAGAAAGATTGTGAGGTTTATTGGGAAAACGTGGTAAGTAAGCATTGAATCTAAAGCTACCTTAACAGGCTAGGCTGGAAAAAAGCATTTCACTTGTCGAACTGTGCAAATAAATATTATTATGAAAGATATAAAAAATCAGTAGCAATAACATGAAACTAAATTATTTACGTGTTTTATATACTCAAAGTCCCGGAACTAAACACCTAGTGTCAAATAACTTAATTGGTTAGGAAGGGGCGGACAGGAGCTCGTAGCTATTTGGCAGTTCTCCAGGGTTGTTGATGGAAGTTTACTATCCATCGGTTTAAATTCAAATATTTTCAAAAAAAATAAGCAAACAAATGAAATGAAATCTGGTAGTTTTTGTTTTTATGCACAATTTTGTTTCATGGAATGATTAGAGCCTTTGAGCTTATAACTGCAACTAATAATTACGAATCATAAATTCTTCAGACATATTTCACTTTTAGCGATGTATATTTTAATATATAACTTTAATGTTTTGTCATCCCGAGTCTTTTGTCGAAAAAAGAGGAGAGAAACGTTTATCATGTGAATTACATCAAGTATTGTCAAGATATTATCTGAGGACATATAACGCTAAAAATCGGGTTTCATACCCACGGTAGACAGAACACAGATAGCACCTTGTGTAACGTTGCACTTAACAACAAACTAAAGTTGACATAAGCAAACAAATCAAGGTTTACCTAAAGCATTTAAAGCTCTATTAAACAAAGATATTGCTAATATCTGTTAATAAAACATCTTTGAAAATTTCCAATTCTCGTAATTGCAAAAGTTAAGTTACCAATTTTACAGTGTATTAATACTGTTTCTTTGACATTTTAATAAACGTGAAAACCAAATTACATTAAAATATAAAAACTATATTACTTTTGTTTTTGGCAGGAAACACTTTTCTGCAGGTGATATGTAAGACGGAATGAACATGTCCAAGTATTGTAGTCCTCTTTGGTTTTTCTCCTCGATTAAAACAAACAGGTCACGAAGTAGAGTCCTTGAATTTCGCACTAAATAGAAATTCGTATCAGAAGTTCGAGAGGAGGCTTTCAACAAAGTTAAACTTTTCAGGCAGAAAACTTCTTTTATCTTTATTATTTCAGAAAAACTTTCTCAGAAACGTTGCGACTTTTTGAATCTGTCGTGTCTGTATGAGCATTTATATGAAAGTTCCACAAATATTTCAACTATTATATTTATATTTTATCATTCGGTGTGAACAGTTTCCTGCTGAATATCTTGAAGATGAAAGTCACGGAAAACATCACAGACATCTTTAACATAAAATATCTAGAAACATACGGTGATATAAAATGTGTTGTAATTAGACCCTAGATTTGATTTTCTGTGCAGGATAATCCCAACACGAATAACTGTTTGTTAACTCCTATTCACATCAAAATGTTTTTAACGCGAATGAAACATCTGTTCATATCACGTGGATGTTCTTTGAGGTACAGGGTATGCAAGTTTATGTATATTGAGAACTTGAATGGTGTACCTAATCGTGATACACTTTGAGAGCTATATGAAAGGGATAGATATTTGCATGTTAGATAAATATTTGGGAATATGAATGTAAAATAACCACACGTCCCAAACTTAAGAGGATTAATAATTCTCTACTTGAACCGCTTTGTTTTAGTTAATGCAGTGACTTGTCGTGGCACTTAAGGGCGCCATGTTTAGCACCTATATATTCAGCAATACAATGCAGGAAAATTATGAAAAGAAAATTATAAAACAACAAGAATTCTGAGGAAAATTGTTCATACAGTCAGACTGTTATATGATATAGAGACAAATGACTCAACATCGAGGAGACGGAAGCTTTAAATGTTCTCCGTGGAATCGGAAAAAACACACCCAGAAGAACAATTAGGGCAGCAATAGGCTCCAAACCGCAAAACAACCCCAAACTCCACTATGACGAAACTGGGCTTATCACCTGATATTATTAAAGAAAGACAAAAACAAGAACTTTCATAGGTTAAGTACTAACAATACACCAAATCAGAAAATTCCAGTTAAACCAAAAACACTGATAGCACAACAACATCATTCGACGATCAACCCACCTGATTTTGTTCCAGTGAAGTTTGTACTTTCCATCAACTTAAAAGTAGATGTAGAATGGAGAAGTTGTGAAACTTTTGCCATGATGTGTGATCTAAGAAAGACGTCCTCCACTGCGTCAGCGGTAAGTTTACGGACTTATACCTCTTAAATCTGGGGTTCGATTCCTCGTTGTGAACAGAGCACAGATAGCCTATTGTGTAGTTTTGGGCTTAAGCAAACACATAAAAACACACCTAAGAATGACTTTACCATCCTTTGCAGAAACGTGTTACAACACAAACTGCTATTTTCGGCAATAGTATGTAATTATAACTATGACATTGACCTTTTGGTCTACTGCGGTCAAGTAGTTAACTATGAAGCTGAGTTCCGTGGTTCGCATCCCGTTAATACAAACAACAACAAAACTCGCACTTCACACTTTGGGATTGTGAGTGCTTTATAAAAGTGACAGTCAAATATTATTGTTCAGTCTGCCAAGAGTGTACCACGAGTTGGTGATGGTTGCTCTTCACTAACTACTTTCCCTCTAGTCTATCTAATGATGGTCAGCGCGAAACCCAACAAAGCAACGAACATACTACGCATTATTGACGCTGGAGGAAGCAGATTCAAGGGCAGAACGTTGTTAAAAGTGCTATTTACCTCAGTTGACAGGTTGAAAGGCAATAGATCTGTCTGTGAGCATACTAAATAAGTTCTATGAGGTCGTGTATTTTAGTAATAGTCCCAGGGAGAAATTTATAATACAGATAATTATTATATCACCAAAAACAGCATAGACCAGGATAACTTTAGAACTGCTTGTTATTTCAGTAGACACAGTGAAGGAAACAATGTGTCAACTGTACTATAACCATGTATATGTAAATGAAGACACCTAAATGCAATAGTAAATGTACCTATGGTTTAGTTATAATGAATAAGAAACGTCGGAATGGATAATGTTAAAAATTTCTTAAATTTTATTCTCTCACCTAAAGGATCCACGGGCCTGAAAAGGAATTTTTTAACAAACGTTTTTTTTCCCTTCCTCCTAAGTAGGAACAAAATGTGATTCTAACATTTTATAATTATTGGGCTTGTTACCTATTTCCTCTGGATTTGGATACCGAATTTTTAGAAACTCCTGATCTAGTTAACACCAATAATGATCCTTTAAAAAAAAAACTAGTTTAAACTGCCATTAACGTAAAATGGAATTGATTAACTTTTGCTGCTCAACACATTGGTCCAGCAAGGGAAACCAATCTACAGGGACGACCTATCTTGTTATAGGTTAACTTTCATCCCCAAGTAGAGACTCTTGTGGAACAAGGTTAATAAGTTATTATGATATTTCACGAAACTGATACAATACATTTTGTTCAATGTCGATCCGTGAATTTTCCCATGACAAAATTAGTATGATAATATCTACACCGTCGGAGTTGAGATCGTAGAAAACAGTTGATGGTCAAGTAAACATGCATTGTACAAAGACAACGGTAATGAAGAATAAACTGCATGAAACATAAAACTGTTATGAAAGAGTTAAAGCTATTGTAAAATGAAAATTATTGGTGAATATAAAAAGGTTGCGTTCCTGCTCTAGACATGCGATCTGTTATACCTGTTACTAATAAAGCCGTTACCGAAAAACTTGGAGCGACTGTTTATAAGCATATATAAACTTCTATTATGTGTACAGTGTGCACTTTGTAAAGTTTTTTGGTAGATTCACCTACTACCGAACTTGGCGACTTAGAAAAACTTTACCTAATATGAAGTCTATGGTGAAAATACATAAACTACATATTTAATTACACTACCGATTTGAAAAACTCTTTCTGTTCATTATTCTTGTCTCTCATTACATCAAAACCGAAAGTGTTCTTAATTCCAATAGGAATTTTTGAGCCTGAATGGCATTTTATGTCTACTGTACATAAGCTAAATTGCCAAGTGAGAGACCCGTAAGTTTCAGGAGTAGCAGTTAATATTATTGAACTACTGACCAAAGTAAAAGCAACCAGACAGCGGCTACACCGTAACAACTGCTTTGTCTGACTCTTTGAATCGAATAACAGAATTGATTTTCACTTTTATAAACGCCCACAGCTGAAAGTGGGAAGCGACGTTATATCTCGAACACTGGACCTTTGGATCTATAACCCGACATCCTACTCACTAGACCACTCCCGGCCCATTATGCTTAAAAGTATAATGTCAAACTGGAATCAATTTTATATTATTGAGAATGTATTAATGAATATGTTGAAGTCCTAAAATTCCAAGTTTTTAAAAACTTATTTCACTTAATATAAACGGAAATATTGTTTACTTTTGAAGTGAACTCTTCCATCTCTCTCTAGCAACTATCTGTAAATAACATATTTGAATTTTTAACATTTTCATCAACGTCGATTTCATGATAAGGAAATTAACTTTATTTTATTTTCCAATGTTAAATTAATGTTTGTCAACAATTTCCCTTTGAAGTGATGATTAAATAAATTAAAATGAGAAGAAGATTATTGTGTGTAAAAAGTAATTCTATAGTTGAAATGTATATTACTTTTTTGGTAGTGTGTTAAAAATGTGCAGTATATTCATCATACACTGGGAGAAAACTCTTCTCTTCTCAGTATATGCACTTCGATAAATTAAACTTGAATAGATGTTCCATAGGAACTAGAAGGAGATATAAAGATTTTCTGTTGTAAAATTTTTATGTTTCTAATTAATAACCGTTTATTCAGACGTGAATAGATGAAATTTGAAAATAAATCATGGAGTAATATTAGGAAAAACATTTATGCTTATGATATTTATTGCTTTTCCCACTCATTTCGTCCAAGAAGAAGATCTAACAGAGATAGAGGAATAATGTTTCTTAAGCTGAAGTTTCAACATAAATATGTAATCAAGAATGAAAAAGACATCGGTATAAAGGGTTTGTTATACTAAACGTACATTTTGTAGATATGAAACTTCTATTTCATTCCTAAATAATTAGCCGGAGATGAAGAAAATATTTCATTTTTTTAAGTGAATGTACATAATATACCAAAGAGAAGAGAACGAGAATTAATTAGCGTGTATATTTAAGGACAACAATGACACATCTTTCTCTTTTGAAACGATAACTTGTAACAATGAAAAAGTAATAAGACACTTTAAATATGAGCAAATACTACGGTATATTCTTTTGAGGATAAGTTGGAATTACCTCTTAAAGGTGCATAATACGACATGAAATATAAAACTTCATGTACTAAAACACTTTACCTTAGAGCACAACAACGTATATGTATTCAATCTGTTACGTATTGGAATTTCAAATGGTCTGAAATTGAGTTAACTGATAATTTAAATTTAGTAGTTAAATTGTATTTTGGATTATTACAAATAGTTATTACAAACAATGATTTATAAACAAAATTTTCACAAACTTACAACCAATATAAAGTCTTCTTTCTTGTCTGGGACTTCCTTGATATCTTATCCAGGGTTCACGACGAGCAAGTTAATTACGAGTTGATGTAGGTACGATTCGCTTTACGGGAAACTAGCTAGCTTTGTATTTCACTGATCACACGCCGATTTTTCCACCGGTGACGTTAGGTAATGTTTTCATAAAAATACTAATGTCCGATGAGAATCCACTGAAGTTAAATGAGTTGTAACTTTCGAAATTTGTAAATGTCCCTGGTCAAATATCTGAGGTTTTCTGATTGGTAAGCGTTATAACACTCACAGTTATAGCTTCCGAAGTTTCATAGCACACTGATTATAGCGAACTAATAATAGATACTCTCATTTCGTGCGTCGTATTGGTTATATTTATAGGCGTGTGGAGAGTTTCTAGAAAATTCAGATAACGTAACAATACTGAGCTATATTTAAGCGTTTACGTAACAATGCTGAGCTATATTTAAGCGTTTACGTAACAATACTGAGCTATATTTAAGCGTTTACGTTTTTACTATATA
>NW_013666560.1:0-7270 GCF_000517525.1 Limulus polyphemus | reverse complement strand
TGTATGTTTCTAAATATAAATTTAATCTAAACAAATGTTGATATTAAATTAAATATATAATAATAAATTCGTTACAAATCATTTATATTATTAGTCATTAATTTTATGTATATTTTGCAATAAAACGCGTACTTTCGAAAAGATATTCTAAGTTTAAAAACAAATGATAAGTATACATATTACTGCAAATATAATCATTTCACAAGGAAGGGCGAAATATCAAAAAGGAACTCAGGTATTAAAGATGGCAATTGTATTGACAAATGTAGAAAATTATTCACGAATTAAAACTTTCAAGAAAAACCTTTAGGTAATTGCATGTATTGGGTAAAGTTTCTCGGGCTTTTAAAGTTGTTTACACTGTTCAATAGAAATTTCTCCATTACATGTTGCAAAGATAATGCAGTATTGTTATTTTCAACCTGATCCGCACCTTATGCGAATAGACTAAACGACCTGTTCAGAGACCTCTAAAGTACAAACGTAGCCATCCCTAATTTAGAACTGCTGACCAGAGACTATTCTCAACCGTTAACCAAATATTGGAATTAATTGTTACAGTTATAAAGCTCACAAAGTTGAAAGTGCGCAGTGTGTTCAGTAGCATACTGTGGCTTGAAACCTGCAGTTCAACAGGCCAACAACTAAGTTACACACAGCTTATATCAAAGCACAAAAGAATTAGGGTAAAGCTATTTATTCAGTCAATGTTGCTATCACTGAAATTAGTGTTTTATTTTATTTTATTCATTATATGTAAAATAGGAAGTGTCTTATGTTGGGTTCCCTTAAAAAACGGGTTACTGGAAGAAACGTTTTTGACTGATTGCTAATATTCAGTCATATTTACTGTTGCGTTTGGAAACGTATTGTTTTTGTGAAGAGTCGTTTTAGTTTCTCCCTAAAAATGGCGGCCCGGCATGGCTAGGTGGTTAGGGCGCTCGACTCGCTAGCTGCGGGTAGCGGGTTCGAATCCCCGTCCCACCAAACATGCTCGCCCTTTCAGCTGTGGGGGCGTTATTATATGACGGTCAATCCCACTTTTCGCTGGTAAAAGAGTAGCCCAAGAGTTGGCAGTGGGTGGTGATGACTAGCTGCCTTCCCTCTAGTCTTACACTGCTGTATTAGAGACAGCTAGCGCAGATAGCCCTCGTATAGCTTTTTACTAAATTCAAAACAAACAAATCAAACCCTAAATATGAAGTAATCGATATCTCTCGTGCTTGTTGAAAATAAAATTTGTTATTCTTTGAAGGATTAAATTTTCCTGTATATTAGTACTGTTGAAACATTTTGACTTAAAAATATTATATTTTCTTTCTGAGGTTGTCAGTTATAACAGTACAAAATAGATTGTTAAAAAAAACCTGTAACTTTGAGTCTTACAATCTTTTTGTCGTTTGTAAAACACTTGTGGTTTAGGTTTGTGGATAAAGATTGAGAGAAAATGCGACCAGTAGAGATTAGAATTCCAGCTGTTTCGTTTCGACATAAATGTCTTACAGCAACCTACGCTGTTCCATTAATCTTACTCGTACGCTAGCTAATTGACGTCGCAGATTTTGTAAAAGTGTAGAATGTCTGATACATTACTGGAGTAACATACACTAGGCTAGTAAGGACATAATGCACGAATTGTTTTGGTGGTGGTTGAAAGGAAATATGTTCGATCTCGAAACAAATTAAAAGAAACAAACAAATAAAAACTTTAATGAGCCTCATGAAACAAAAACTTTCCGATATTTGTTATAGTCATAGTCGTTGACTCAGAAGTTGGACGGAATATATTTATTTTACATTACAGAAGATGCTGAAGTAATCTCTGTTATTTCAGTGATAAAGAACACGATGGATGTTTGTCTCATTTTTATTTTACGTAAAGCATAACAACAGTTTAGTGATGTATATATATATATATATATACATAAATTCAAAATTTGTTTTACAATATATCAAAGGCGATTTTCATTAAATCTAGTAACTCGTATAAAATATTGTAATGTATGTTTTCTTCTGATTTTAAGTTAATAGCATAAAATCAGAAGCTGAATACATGCCAGGAAGAAGCGAAAAACTGAAAGTGAAAAGAAAGGCAAAGAAGATACAATGACCTCTGTGAAAATTGCCATGTTTTTAAACATTAAAATGCAGCTACCCAGACGACATAACTCTCTGTTAGAAAATATAGAAGGGGAACTCTAAGGCAATTTATGAGCGACCGCTGTCAAATACCACATTCGATATGGAAGTTCAATACTTTTCTCTAACGACGACCGAAACATCGGATAGTTTATCTGGCGTTAAGTTTCTTTTTTTTACAGGCTTTTGTGCTTCAAAAACATTCCAATACAGTCACTCTTAACGTGCAATACTTAAAAAATAAATGCATTTGAAAAATGACTTGCTGTTACTTAACAGTCCTCAGTAAAGTTTAAAATAAATCCCAAAATAAAACTCCATAAATGAATCCTAAGCATCGTACGCTAACATCTCTTTGGGTAGTTAATTTGTAACCCACAATCAGTAGGTGGAAAAAGATACAACAGTAAACGAAATCAATAAAAAAACAAAAACAGACCATTTTCTTCATATATATTATTCAGGACTTAGAATCAACATCCTAGCAAAGCAGAACAAATTAGAATAAGTCAATACAACATTAATGTAAAGCAAAACAAAGTACAATAAGTTAGCACTTCTCTCTAATAAATTAAAATAAACTATATTATGAATAAGTTGTAAATATAAATATGATTTATTCATTAGTACAAACTTGTTACAAAAATATTTAATGTCCAATAAGTCTAGAACCATAAACAATTGTGCGAAACCTTTGGTTTTTAATGATATATAGGGCATGCATAAAGTATGTGAATATACAGTTGAAGGAAGAGCTTCAAGCAATGTATCATTACTTCACTCTTTTACTAATTAAAGGCTAATTTTCTTTTGTGGTTTCAGCAACAAATCAATGTGGTAATAGAATGAAATGGCTAAATGCTATATTACCAGCAAAAGCATATATCTAATACATTTATAGGAAAAATAACCATCGTTCTTTCTTAAAGCAAAACAATCATTCATTATATTTACAGTAAAAACAGCAATCTATCATATTCACGGTAAAAACAACAATCGATTTTATATACATAAAAAACAAATCTCTATTCCCAGCATAAACAACTATTTATTATGATAAATTCCTTCTTGGACACGTGTAAAATCACAATGAAATATAAATAGTTAAAAAAGAAACATTTTTTTGGTTCGTATAAAAATAATTTTCATAAAGATGACGCATTGCGAAGCATCGAAACATGTTGAGTGTAGATCAGTCTCAAATAAAATGATTTTTATTGTGTAAACCAAAACATGTTGTTGTCCTAACTTTATCTCTTCAAATATTTATCACATTCACCAAAAGATCTATCATATTTACAGAAAAAAAGTTGCCATCTATTACATTTACAGTAAACTGATCCTCTGTTATTTACATCAAAAGCGACCATCTATATGATTAACAGTAAAAACAACTGGTTATATTATAACTGGTTATATTTAGAGTAAAATCGATAATTTCTCATGTTTACAACGAAGGTGAATATTTGTCAGATTTACATAAAAAAAGACCATCTATCATATTTACAAACAAATAGATCATTTATCAGGCTTATGGCATAAATGATCCTTTATCCCGTTTACTTAAAAAGTGATAATTTATCATGTTTAGAATAAAATTGACAATATATCAAAGTTACAATAAAAACAAGACATTATAGTATTTGCATTAGCAATATTAATTTATCATATTTACCGAAAAGACACCCAGTGTTCATTGGAAAACACATATAATGATAAAAGTGCAAAGTTTAAACCTCCTTGGAAAGTACTAGAAGTGTTAATAGTTTGAGTATATATATATAGTTTACAGTGGTGAAACCCCAGCAAGAAGGTATACAAATGACTTACGTTAGGTATGAGAAGTATCACTAGAATTGAATATATAGTTTACAGTGCTGAAACCCCAGCCAAAAAGGTATACAAGCAACTTACATGAAGTATTAGAAGTGTTACTAGAATCGAGTATACCGTTTACAGTGTTGAAACCCCAGGAAAAAGGTATACAAGCAACTTACATGAAGTATTAGAAGTGTTACTAGAATCGAGTATATCGTTTACAGTGTTGAAACCCCAGGAAGAAGGTATACAAGCAACTTACATGAAGTATTAGAAGTTTTGCTAGAATTGAGTGTATAATTTACAAGAACAACGACCATTACTGGCTACGTTTGCTTAAGAAGATTACACAAGAAAGCTCATTTGTATAATGCCAAGCTCTTACCATGCTCTGTGTAGAAAGACAAATCTCCACAAAGCACAAAACTTTCATGACATATTAATCAAAATATCATTTCAGACTTAGCAGACTAGCGTTATTCTCTCCAGCAGTAATATGAAGTTTTTCGTATGATTACTATGAAAAGATGAAATGATTAGGACAAGAATTGAAAAGTGACTAATGTACGTAAAAAAATTGTCTAAGGTTTGTAAGAAGACATGATAAAGTTAAGCATAAGCACCCCTTAGAGGTCTTTAATATATTAAAATTTATTCTGTTTTACCTGTTTCAGTTTCTAAAAGATGGTAAAAAATTTTTCATGTTTTGTCAGATCCGAGTAAAACATAAACTGATTTGGAGAAAATAGAAATTCAGGACAAAATGTGGTTAAGGTAAGCCTGAAGGAAATGGAAAGGTTAAGACATATTACTAAAGCCTCCACTCACATCAAAATCTTATAATCTGTAGAGTAGAACCGGAAATAATTCCGTTGTTATAAGAAACATTGCGAAGAAGCTTCGGATTGTAAAAAGTTTAGTAGGAAAGGTTACTGTTGAATGGATATTTTGTTTTGCCAATAATATCGATTTATTTTATAAAGAAAGTTAATCTGAATAAGCTCTAAACAACAGAAGACGAAAATTTTCAATCAATGGTAAAATAATTAAAATAAAGTACTGAGTTGGGGAAGATGGCCGCCTTAACTTTGAAAATGGTTTTGACCAAGTAACATGGATGGCATGAAAAAAGCAAAATATTTCAAAATAAGCTCTATTTCATTATAAATTTCACGTTTTCGTTGAAACAAAAATTGGACATAGAACTTCTTAGACATTGAAAAAATGCACTTCTTGTGGTTCGAGGCCATTTTGCCTATACAGTTGGATAAAACGGACCCCTAAGATGGAGTAAAATAGCCCATCTAATTCATAACAGCAGAAGTTTAAACTCTGCTTTTAGCAACTGAACTTATATAACTTACAACATAATTTAAATGTTCTTAGTAGGAATCGAGTAGGCCGTGCGACTTTCGCAAGTTGCGCATTATGATTTGAAAGAACGTGGGAAATAGTGTGGAGAAATCATAGGCCTAAGTTCGCGATGTACGGCATTAGTGTGAGATAAGTCGGCCCCACGGGGAGGGAGGTATATTACTCTAAGCCACAAATCATAAACCAATGAAATTGAACGTTATAAAATGCATTGAATTTGTTCCTTTTACGGCATATCCAGCTGCCTATAGTTCATCAGTGTTTAAAATCAACAATGCAAAATTCTCTAGAATGTTTACTTTGTAGCCATAAACAATCTAAAGTGCTTACTTCAGATCTAAGTTGTTCGAAAACTAAAAATTGAAGTTGCGCATTGATTATTCACATTGAAGCTCATCCGCCAGTGTGTTTAGCACAAATTCACGCGGAAAAAGTTTTAAATAACTCACTGTAGAGGACAGCACGTCATGAATTATAATACACTGGGTGGCCATTTTAAAAAAGGAAGCATGTTATATATTTTCCGGTATGCTTTATTAAAGATAATCCCATATATAGTATTAATTCTAGACTAGTCATTACAGCACGTGATTAACATATCAGGATACTGGTTGGAAGGTCCAAGGTTCGAGCCGCGATGTGCCACTGAGGCGTTTCATTATAGCTACGACAGTCATTTCAGCTTTTCAGTTAGGAACATTCGCATATTAGGCAACAGATGCTGTTGACTTGTTGCACTTCCTATGGTCAGCAGTCTTAAAGTAGGGATGACCTTACTTGAACCTTGAGGTATCTGACCTTACTTCATGTGTCGCATAAAATATCGTTACAGTATAGTTTGGAATACTAACAACGAGGGTTAAAAGAAAAAAAAAAGAGAAACAAAATATAAAATTTTAAATATAAATAGATTAGTGTAGTTACCATAACGTTTAGATATTGCATTTCGGCTGGTTTTAAACATAAATAAATTAGTGTACTTACCATAACGTTTAGATATTGCATTTCGGCTGGTTTTAAACATAAATAAATTAGTGTACTTACCATAACGTTTAGATATTGCATTTCGGTTGGTTTTAAATATAAATAGATTAGTGTAGTTACCATAACGTTTAGATATTGCATTTCGGTTGGTTTTAAATATAAATAGATTAGTGTACTTATCATAACGTTTAGATATTGCATTTCGGTTGGTTTTAAATATAAATAAATTAGTGTACTTACCATAACGTTTAGATATTGCATTTCGGCTGATTTACCTCACTGCTAAAAGTTTGCGATCGGAGGAGATTTCTAGAAACAATGAGTTTGTTCATGATTTGTAATTTACAGGAGCACCTGCCATTTATTCTTCAAAATTTAAATCAGGCTAGTGTAAAATACCAAAATATTGAAATTTAAATTATAGAAGCTGGTTAGGATCCTAGTAAGGTGGAGTAATTGTAATAAATCATGTATATTTGTACATGATATACATATATACAGAGGTTGAGCATGTTATACTAAAACTATTTTGGAGCCTCACCAAATCATTATTATTCATGTTGCCACGTCCTGTTGTGTTTTATCTGACGACCATGCATCTTAAGAACAACCCTGCAGAGTAGTTTCATTGCAAAAGACTCTGTCATAAGGCTTTCATGTCCAAATCACGTCAATTTTCTCTGGAAAATTAACATAGATAACACAGGCCTGCGACAATTTTATTCTCTTGAAATGTTTACATGTTCTACAGTAATACCTGTATCCTGAATCCGAAAATGATATCATTTTTTCTCCATCGCGTACAGATTTTTCACAAAACGTCATAACGCAATACATAAAAGACAGACCACAACAAGTAGTTTTGAGACTAAAAGACGCAGATTTCACACACACACACACACATACAAACAGGATGAATGAGGATGTATATTCGTTTGACATCAACGTTCTTCCC
>NW_013666559.1:379923-381926 GCF_000517525.1 Limulus polyphemus | reverse complement strand
ATTTCAGATAGAGGTTCTGTATGTGTTTTTGTGAGAATATATTTAATATCGTCATTATAAATTTAAGAAAGATAAATAGAATTTTGTAACGGAACGTCAGTTGAGTTTTTTTATTATGTTCATCGAGTTTTTTTACATTCTGTTCTCTTTTTTCTTTATCTACAGTTTCCTGTCAGTTATTCAGTATCTTTAAATACATTTTAAATAAAATGCTTAGCATATTTGTCTTATAGGGTTATATAATGTGAAAGAGTGCGTCGCTTACGTTTAAATATAACCTACTCATGTTTCAAGGTTTGCTAAACAACCATCTAGACAGATTTAGATTGCAACATACGTTAAGTCCATCTATCTGAAGATATGCTGGAGGAATATTGATTTTGCTCATTATTTCCTTGGTCTGTACTATTTGAGTGACGTTTAAGTTAGGAATGAATCCAAGTGTAATGTACAGTACACTTCAGGCTCGATGACGAAATCGCAATCATGGTTGAAACATGAAACTTGGAATCAGTTCTCACAATTACTGTTGGCTAACGCAGGTAGCTCATTTGCAGCGATTACTCGAAACAAACATATGTGCTTAATTGCCACTATTTTAAACAAAAATAATAGACAAACAGAAGCCTCGAGCCTAAGCTATATTATACTAAAGACGTGAGTTTCATTTAACTTCAAAGCCTTTGGGTTTTCCGGTAAGAGCAGATTGATTGAAACATAGAGAGCTGTTATTGAGATATTGTTCTATGATGGGTGGTTAAGGCAGAGTATTCATGATGAATGAAACTAAACTAAGGTGAAATGGGAGACAACTGCATGGTCCAGGACGACAGTTTTAGAGATAATTAAGGAGGACTAAAGAAGTGCTTGTGCTACCTTCATCATTAGTTCCCCTCCCCACAAGATAATCTCTAAAGTTGTCGTTCATTTCACCCTTTTCTGAAGCTTAGTTTAAAATAAAAAGGTGAGGATAACTAATACCCATAAGAATGGCGGCATAACTTTGCTACATACGTAAACCTAACTGACTGACAAAAAGAAAACTTAAGTATACTTTACATCACCAATAAACAACACATCCCAACAAAAAGGATATAGTATTTCTCTGCTGTGATTATATTTTATTGGGACGTTACTCGTAGTCCAGACCTAGTCACTAGCATGTAACTCGGACTGGTAGTACCCCGTAAAATAGATTATCACTCTTACTGCAAACCAGTCCCATTTATAGAAAGATTCCTGAGTCTGTTCCCTTTGTCTGCCAGTCTCAAGTCACTGCTGAAGACGGTGTAAATTACCATTCTGAAAGAAGTATGGACCCTTTGTGTAAGATTCACCATTTTTTTTCAAAATGTCACAGTACAACGAGGCATACTTGCTCCCTTAGATGTTTCCAATCAACTGAGCCTAAATCAACTGGATTTATTCACGATGGGACAGTCATATTCAAAACGTTTTCCAGGTTGCCATCATTCCCAAACCAGTCAGTCCGAGACAAATAGTTAATAGCAGGATTCGTTGTTACACATGATAGCTTTTGATTATTCTATTCCCCTATCTCGACCCTGTGATAAGCGGCTTATGAGCTGCAGCCTGCCCGTAAAATCTATCAGTATAGAGTTTCCTTTAGGAATGTAGTCGTGAAATCGTTGGTAAATGTAATGTAAGACGTTTACTTTCCTTTTACAACATATTTCAAAGTTTGAATGGCAAACTGAGCTAATATTTCACATTAATGCTGTCGGAAGTATTTCCTTTCATCAACACATTATCCCCAATAGACTTTAGTTTGAGTAGATACAGTAAACTAACTAGGAATCTCCTCCAGCTGAATTATTCCTCTTTGAGGGCTTGATAATCATTTCCTCGTACCATTTTGACCAGTTAAATGTCTTTAGAGCTGCGGTACACCATAGGATTTATATAAAAATACCATGCACGTGTGTGGGTTCGGTCATTAATAACGGTGCTGGTGTAGTTTTAGTTTGTTTGTTTGTTATAGA
>NW_013666559.1:377116-379064 GCF_000517525.1 Limulus polyphemus | reverse complement strand
TATTTATTTTTAGTTTTTAGTTTTAGTACTTCTGATGATATACTATAGATTAAATAAGATATATTGAGCATATATAAATAAACTTGTATTTATTTTTAGTTTTTAGTTTTAGTACTTCTGATGATATACTATAGATTAAATAAGATATATTGAGCATATATAAATAAACTTGTATTTATTTTTAGTTTTTAGTTTTAGTACTTCTGATGATATACTATAGATTAAATAAGATATATTGAGCATATATAAATAAACTTGTGTTTATTTTTAGTTTTAGTTTTATTTATTTATTTATTTATTTTTAGTTTTTAGTTTTAGTACTTCTGATGATATACTATAGATTAAATAAGATATATTGAGCGTATATAAATAAACTTGTATTTATTTTTCAAATTAACCGTTTCGAAAGAATTAATGGAAAACATAAAAGTTAGTACATAGTTCACTTCAAACAAAACTTAAAAAGAAACAGTTTGAAATGCATACAATTTACCAAAAATGCAGTACAGAAATGCATACCATTTATAATGTGAACGGAAAACGAAACATCTACAATTTACATCCGGAATTCCAGACAAAGAACAATTTCTTGGTTCATTTTATGTTTATATATAAAAAAAACTTAATATTTCACTTAATATTATTAAATATTTTAAACAGACAGAAAAAAAATAGACAGTTTTCACACCACTTCACATTAAAATAAGTGTATTTTAGTTATTTTATATAGATATATAATGGCAGGTAACTAGCATATGAGCATCGACCCTGGCGTCTAAACATAATTTAAATACAAGGTGGCTGTCTCCAGAAGTTGATATCTTAGGTATATGAAAATACACTGTAGAAATAACATTTCTAGACTGTATTCATGTGGTATTATAGATTATAGTTTGTTCTTTCAGTTCCTAACGATGAGTATTCTCGATCACAACATCAATGTTCCATCATTTTGCAGAAATGCTTTAAAGGCATGAAAATATCATTACGATGATACAAACAAAATGCCCTAACAACTTCACCCTCTGTCATATTAGAAAGTATCTGATTCTGGCTCAGTAATAAGAGACTCGCGGAACAACTTCCGTTGGATATTATTATCCATGCTGAGGTATCATTAAAATCTTCATACGAGGTACCCAAGAGCAAGAGTGTTGCCACAAGTACAGAAAAAGTGTACTGGATAATACAGGTCTTTCGTCTGAAGCCATCTATTATTATCTCGATAGTTTCTCTAGTCAAGATATCACAGAACACTTCTCACAAGGAATGAGACATATCTTTTCATCATTCTTTCGAAAAAGTATATTTTAACAATAGTCTTATAACAGAGAATTCAAAAGATCTTTGAACAAACTAACACAAGTAATTTGGCCGTTTATTTTTGAAAGGGGGAAGAACCAAATTTTTGTTTGATTGTTGTTGTTTGTTATTAAGAACAAAGCTACACAAAGGGCTATCTGTGCTATGCCCACCACGGGTATCGAAACCCGGTCTCTAGCAGTATAAGTCCACAGACATACCACTGTGCCACTGGGGGGCATTTTCGTTTGAAGTAGAATGTAATCGCGTGAGGAAATTAAAACAACCTTTACACTTTATTAAATGCTATTTCTTTAGAAGTGTGTTATTCACAGTTTGACTAATTGCATTTTTTTTCATCTCCAACAATTATGGTAAATTAATGTACACATTATTTTATGTGTTTGTTTCTTAATGATTAAAATTTATCATAATTTGTGGTTTAAATTTCTGACTTTTTAATTTTCTTTATGATCAAACTTAATTTTAAAGCTCCAAATTAATCTAAAAATGTTTTTCCTGTAAAAAATCTGATTAGCGCATACTTACACAAATTGTGTAACATATACAGTATGAATGCTTAGTAATGTTACGACAGCAGAGGTCACGTGACGCTAGTAACACGCCACGCGCTTCTAGAATGTTT
>NW_013666559.1:374598-376116 GCF_000517525.1 Limulus polyphemus | reverse complement strand
TAATTAATTTTGATAAAATGACGTTTGGGAACAACAAAGCCCAAGTTCTCGTAACTGTTAAAAGAGAGGTTGAACTAATTAGGTATCATCAAGCTGAAGTCAAAGTGACTGAAGGAGTTGATGATGATGAAATGGAACCAGGTATAGATATTAAAGCAGAGCATGAAGCCACTGGATACACTCCAGCAAAGTTGATGTTTGGTCGGGAACTTCGGTTGCCAGTGGATCTGTTAACAGGACGCCATCTTATGAAGAGTTGCCTGAAAATGTGTCAGAGTTTGTGAAAGTGTTATCGGAAAGGATGGATGATATTCACCATCAAGTGCGTTCAAACTTGAAAACGTCTGCTGATTCGATGAGGTTGACTTATGATAAGAGATCTACTGAGGTCAGCTTTGTGCCGGGAGACAAGGTGTGGTTGTGTGGTCTCAGGAAGACCAGGGGGAAGTCTCCTAAGTTGTCTTCTCCATGGGAAGGCCCATATGACATAGTGGATCGTCTCTCAGACGTGACTTTCCGGGTAAAATGTGGTCGGCGAGGTAAGCCAAAGGTGGTGCATGCCAACAGGCTTTGGCGTTATCACGGTCCAGGACATTTCAGTTGGGACAAAGTGAACAAAAGAACAAATGACGCTGCTGAAGACGTATCACCTGAAAAAGCCACTGTCGAAGAAGAAACTCTACTCAGTTTTGAGAAGGGAAACAGTGAAGCCCTTGATGAAGTTGCTACCACTGATGTGATTGTTACCGATGATACGACATTTCCTGATGAAGCAGATGAACCCCACATGAAGCAGAAGCCAACGAGACGGAGACCAGTACGGAATAAGATACGTCCCGTAAAATTAAGAGACTTTGTTGAATTGTAATTTTGTGTTTGTAAATTCTGTACATTTAATTAAGTTATTGTTAATTGTTTATTGGTTTAATGTAAGTGTCTATTGTTCGGGACGAATAATACTAAGGAAGGGGCAGTGTTACGACAGCAGAGGTCACGTGACGCTAGTAACACGCCACGCGCTTCTAGAATGTTTATGAAGCGTCGGGAGACTACTAGATATGGGGTAGTCTTGTATATATAAGACGGCCAAGAAGCGAAGGGGAGGGAATGTGTAATTGAACTGCGGACAAAGTATTGTTGAGTTGAGCATGTGAGACGTTCGTTGTGAATTATAGCGTTCGTTATAGCGCGACTGTGGAAATTAAGTGTATTGCAAAGTTGTATTCAGAAAGAATAAACCAGTTTTATTTAAGAAAAGATTTGTGTCGCTAAAGTTTCGTCGGAACGAAATTTACGGAAAATTAACTAACGAACGGAGGCGTAACAGTAACGTCTACAAAATATTTACATGTGAACTATTACACAAAACTGTTTACCGGATATAGAAGGTAAGGCGATAAGTTATGTGCCTTGAAAATTGTCAGACATTAAAAAAATATGACCGTTGTATGCACATTGTTTTACTTATTTGCAGCTTACTTTCCTCGTTAAAATCATAAATAATATTCAACGTTAAAC
>NW_013666559.1:373298-374588 GCF_000517525.1 Limulus polyphemus | reverse complement strand
TCATCAAGCTGAAGTCAAAGTGACTGAAAGAGTTAATGATGGTGAAATGGAACCAGGTATAGATATTAAAGCAGAGCATGAAGCCACTGGATACACTTCAGCAAAGTTGATGTTTGGTTGGGAACTTCGGTCGCCAGTGGATCTGTTAACAGGACGCCCACCTTATGAAGAGTTGCCTGAAAATGTGTCAGAGTTTGTGAAAGTGTTATCGAAAAGGATGGATGATATTCACCATCAAGTGCGTTCAAACTTGAAAACGTCTGCTAATTCGATGAAGTTATATTATGATAAAAGATCTACTGAAGCTGGTTTTGTACCAGGAGACAAGGTGTGTTTGTATAATCCCAGGAAGACCAAAGGGAAGTCTCCTAAGTTGTCTTCTCCATGGGAAGGCCCATATGACATAGTGGATCGTCTCTCAGACGTGACTTTCCGGATAAAATGTGGTCGCCGAGGTAAGCCAAAGGTGGTGCATGCCAACAGGCTTTGGTGTTATCACGGTCCAGGGCATGTCAGTTGGGACAAAGTGAACAACAGAACAAATGACTCTGCTGAAGACATGTCACCTGAAAAAGCCACTATCGAAGAAGAAACTCTACTCAGTTTTGAGAAGGGAAACAGTGAAGCCCTTGATGAAGTTACTACCACTGATGTGATTGTTACCGATGATAGGACATTTCCTGATGAAGCAGATGAACCCCATATGAAGCAGAAGCCAACGAGACGGAGACCAGTACGGAATAAGATACGTCCCGTAAAATTAAGAGACTTTGTTGAATTGTAATTTTGTGTTTGTAAATTCTGTACATTTGATTAAGTTATTGTTAATTGTGTATTGGTTTAATGTAAGTGTCTATTGTTCGGGACGAACAATACTAAGGAAGGGGCAGTGTTACGACAGCAGAAGTCACGTGACAGTAGTAACACGCTACGCGCTTCTAGAACGTTTATGAAGCGTCGGGAGACTACTAGATATGGGGGTAGTCTTGTATATATAAGACGGCCAAGAAGTGAAGGGGAAGGAATGTGCAATTGAACTGCGGACAGAGTATTGTTGAGTTGAGCATGTGAGACGTTCGTTGTGAATTATAGCGTTTGTTATAGCGCGACTGTGGAAATTAAGTGTATTGCAAAGTTGCATTCAGAAAGAATAAACCAATTTTATTTAAGAAAGGACTTGTGTCACTAAAGTTTCATTGGAACGAAATTTACCGAAAATTAACTAACGAACGGAGGCGTAACAAATTGGTGTCAGAGAGTGGGATGGAAAAGAAAAAAAATGGAAACGAG
>NW_013666559.1:364035-372450 GCF_000517525.1 Limulus polyphemus | reverse complement strand
GCTTACAAATTAGATTTAACTAAACTCAAACAGTTTCTTTCCTAAAATAGACTGGTTTCAAGCTAGATTCAGCTAAATCTTGAGAATTGCTTTCAAAATCAACCAGTTTTGAACTAAATTTAACTAAGACCAAATGGTTTCTTCCTAAAGTCAGCTAGTTTCGAACAGGATTTAACTAAACTTAGATCATTCCTAACTAGAATTAACAAAAAAGAAGTTTGTTTTATACAGTAGTTTGGACATTGGTTATGAGGAGTAAGTTGATTTTCTTGGTTAATGCTAAAATTTATAGACGTATTTGGAAATTGATTTCTAGCAGATACTATACTTTGTTGCTTCTGTTGCATTTCTTGTCGACTTATATCAGAAAATTGACCTGAGCAATATTTTTCAGTTTTAATAAGCATTTTTGGGATTTTTACACGCATATATATTTGTGTAAAAACCGTCAATCTTACAATAAATCATCAATAAACTGTGGCTGACATATCGAGTTACTACTTAGCTGGCAATTGACTTTATAATTAAATAATGCTTTTAAAAAATATATTATTTTGTAAACAGGGGTGGAGTGCATCAAGCAGGTATAACCGGTCGCAAGTTCAATGTCCAAGTCACGACGGCGTAAGTGATAGCCTCGAATTTTATGTGGAGTGTACCAAGCAGACGTAAGCCTCATTCAGATCGTAAAGGAGGTGTAACTTTACGCCTGCTTGGTGGTAGGCTCACGTCTGATGTAAGCAAATAACATAGAGAATAGAGGTCGAAAGTTAAGTTTAAAAGCAAATCAGCTCATAAGATTGTAAAAAGGAACATTTAATGTTTTTAAATTTAAACGCTGTATACAGTTGGGTCCTGAAATTAATACACACGTGTGTATGCAAAGTAGAAATAGCTTTGTTAACACGGAATATCAGTTTCAGTAATACAAGATAATTTAAGTACAGAGCATACATCCTTGAAATACGGATACTAGTATATTGTTAGCTCCTTGATAATATTAAAATGGTTAAAAAACAATATTGATATACTTTATATGTACGTGAAATACAGGTACAATTATATTGTTTGTTCATTCATAGTTATACTGAAATTACACGATATTAATACTAACAGCTTACTAATAATAAAATAATAATCTTCAAATATATCAATAGTATACTATTACTAAACTTGAAAGAATGAAAATTATTGTGCGTATTTTTACTACAATATCTTATACTTTAAGTGCTCTAGAAATGTAATTCACAATGAAAATATTCTAATTTAATATTCAGATGGGTAAAAATAACATTTCAAGTACGCTATTTATATTCTATTTTTTCACATGGTTTTTACTTGATATCATAACTGTACTTGTACGTTTTAAACAGCCACAATCGCCATGTACATTACATCATTTTTGTTTTATTTTGTTTCTGTGCATTGGATAAAGTAACAATATTGTAAATATACCATTTATATAATTAAATACCTTAAGCCTTAAACTGTTGGGAGTGGTTACTTATTTCTAATCTTTCGTCATCTTGGTCTCGGGTGTCTTTCCTTTTTTGTCTCTAGACCTATTTTCTCTCCTTCTATAGAGCTCATGAGCCCTCTTGTGATACATGCCAAGCTTGGCGAATCCTTTGTGATGATGTCTAGTATTATATCTGTATAGATGCCCCCCACCCAGCAGGGTTTGGGCCTTCATCTGTTTTGAAGTTTTTGAGTAATTCTTCTTTGCTCTATAAAGCAACCCTTTCTATTTAATCTTTATTTCATCAATGGATCTCGTCTGTGCTCTCAATGCATTGACCGTTGTCCATTTGTGTTTAATTTCTTAAATAATATCACTTTTTCTCCCAATGCGTTGGCCTCTCCTTGGATAACCAACTATTTCTCCTTCTTCTATATAAACATTACTGTCGCTTGAAGCTTTGATTTTATAATTTTCTTGTTCTCTTTATACAGAGACAAGAGTGTACGTGTTTCTAGATTTGTAAAGTTTTTCTTGACATTTTTGCTTAAAATGTGACGGCCAACAAGAAACACGCGGAACTATGGGAATTAGCAGCATTTCGCCGGAACTTCTCGGTGACAGCATTAGTACCCCAGGGAGGATTTCGCTTTGGTGCACTTAGCGTATACTTTACTTCTTATGTCAAGCGTAAATCGGAATTAGTTACGACGTCGTAATTTACGTCTGCTTGGTGCACTCCAACCCAGGTTTTCAAACAATAGCTAAAAATATTTTACTTTGTTATAGGAGTCGGATAAAGATGTCTCAAAGGTTGACTGAACATGTTGTTGCCAGGGCTTTAAACACACACACACTAGGAGAGTGATTCTATTTAAGGAGGAATAAATGGAGAGTTGCGTTTTACTGCAATTCATATTAAAATGACACAAACAACACCTTCATAGAAATTGTAATTTTGTAAAATATAAAAACTACTTATGACACGTTCAACAATATCAAAATCATAGTTGCATAAAGCAAAAGAATAAGACTACTTTCAACGAGAAAAATAAATATTTCAGAGTTACGTCTTAAAAATAAAGTGGATATCTTACGTTCGTACGATTCTATCTCGTCTTCTTTTTTCACATCAATTTATTTCACTTTTCACAAATAAAACTTTGTATTTTAAACAATAATAATTACCGAGATATTTGATTTCGATGGAATTTAAATTTTTACTTTAAATGAACTTCTCTTAAACACTGCTGAAAAGCGCATACTGAATATTCATACCAGAACCCGTCGTTAAAAATGCATGTACTTTTCCCTGTAGTCAGTTCAATTAGTCCTAACAATACTAGTAACTTAATATCTAAAAGCAACATCTCTAGAGAAGATTGGCGGGATTATAGCAGATAAAGGTCCCATTGTCTTATCAGTCATCAAGCACAGAGCCTTTCATCAGTTCACAATCGATCGTATCATTGTCGTTTCTATGCTAAGAATTTCCCTTCGTTATATAAAAGCGCACCGTTCAGGACTATGAATTATAGGACTAATGATATTTAAAAATATAGACAAAACAACGTTTACTTTACACAATAAAATTTAAAAAAAGATAAAAATGACTCTACATGTTTCTGTAGCTTCCGCTACCATCATTGTGTAAAGTAAACATTGTCTTGTCTGTATTATTGAATAAAGTTGATTGCACAATGTTGCCCTATTTATATTTTATATTCTAGGACTAACGATAACTGGCCTAAATGCATTAACACTAAAATGCTACAGGATAAAACGTTTATGTTTTTTTCTCGTTCTTTGCAAGTTCGAAAACATATCATATTTTCTTCTAAATTTATTTGAAAACACAGACATTAATATAACCATAACTTTAAAGTTAGTATATGTTATCTAAACCCGTAAAATGTCAAAAAAGAATAATTTACGTTTATAGATATGCAAGTGTCTCAAATAACCTTTTCACATATCAATACTCCTCCTCTCCCGGTGGCTCAGCGGCAAGTTTGTGGTCTTATAATGCTAAAAATCTGGTTTCGATACCCGCAGTAGGCAGAGCACAAATATCCCTTTGTTTAGCTTTGTGCTTAACAAAAAAAACTTACTAAGCCTGCAGAATATTGAAACAAATGATCATACTTTATAAAGATAAAATTAAAACATAATTTGTAAATAAAGTAAAATATTTTCAAGAAACTGTATTTTCTGAAAGTTATTTAAACTTTAATATCAATTATAGAAAACAATTATGAGAGTGCTTTACATTATTGCCAGCCAGTGAACTGTCTTCATTCTGTGATCTTTTTCAAAAACTTTAAAAGCTTTTATAGGCAAAAACCAATAAAGCACATCAGCAAACTCTCCTTTCTTATCAGGTTTATTTTTTCAAAAACATTATAAAAGCACTTGAACATCAATTCACGGATAAAAAACTCAAATACTAAATGTTAAGCAAATGAAGTTATATCTCTAAAAAAGCACTTTCGTCGACAGAGATTGTAAAAAAAGAATATATGAAACACAAAACATAATTCATTCTAAAAAGCAGATCACCTTAGCACGATAAGTGAAGAAATTTTTAATTACAAGAACAATAGAGACACCAATCTTGACGAAACAATATCTATTCTGAAATACCATACAAATGTAAAATCTATGCGGCATGGCTTTGAAAACATTTTCTTTATTATGTTTACTTGAAATTTCAAAATGATGTATATGCTAAAGCTTAGTAAGGGTTTGTTTGTAATTAGGCACTAAGCTACACAATGCGCTATCTGTGCTCTGCCCACCACGGGTATCGAAACCCGGTTTCTAGCGTTGTAAGTCCGCAAACATACCGCTGTGCCACTGGGTGGTCTTAGTAAGAGAAATCATATCTTTGGAAATGTGAAGCACTGATAGGGGACGTACACGTAAAAATGTGTATATTCACACTTTTGTATGGATGTATTGCAAATGTTTTATTCGTTTTGCAACCTTAGAGATGTGAATTCTGATTTTTTTGTTTTGAAATCCTACTTAAATGACACATTGTTTCATACATCATTTAAATAGAAACTCACCATGGTTACTTATCGTCCACGTAAGCTGCCTCTTCTTGCACACTTATATCTCCTTTGGTTCGTTTGTATCTCCTTTTAACTTTCATCCATCTATCTGTATTTCTATCTATCTATACCTAGACTAATATACTGTGCTCTTTCGTGAACACCTTTCCATTCATTTCAAATGTGAAAACATAAACTTCATTATTTTTGTTGAGATTATATCGTTGAACCCTACCGGTTTTTTCTTTGGTACATCAACTGAGAAGGTTGGCTGATCCAGTTTTCAGTGAATCCTCTCACAGCCTGTTAATAATTTACATGCCTACTTTAAGTGACGCTTCGCGCTTGCGATAATCGGTTGTTACTATGAAAAGTTGCTTCATTCTACTCTTCCGCAGTTTTACTGAAATATTTATTGTTCTGTACAAACACAAGCGTTAAATAAAGGTACGTTGTACAAATGCCCAAACGTTAATAACATCCTGTTACCAACCGGTTTTTCCTTTTACTTTTATGATAAATGAAAAGTCATTACAATTGTTATAAGCAGATTAGAGTTAGTATTCTAGTCCCATAAGGGTTGCATAACTGTACGAACAGGATAATACAGCCTAAGATTACTAGTTAAACGTGTACACTATTAGCTTATAATTGTGATATTTTTGTTTAGAGAGATATATGCAAGTGAATAGCTCCGCAATTGCAATTAATTAACTAGCACTGTGCTGCTCATACGAGTATGTTAACATTATTTGCACGGAATGTAAATCTCTCGAGATGGGGTGTTACTTACTCCCCTCAGTGTGATTTTTGCCCAATTCTTTGTGTGTGTGTGTTTCAGTAAAAACAAATATATTTTCAAAATGGTGAATGATAATTTGTGATATATATATATAGGATTTCTTCTAATTATGCTTCGTATGTGAGGCTTACAAATATAAATTAAGCCTAATAGAAGATATATGGGTTCTTCTTCTATGTATTCCTTTCTTGCTGTAATACATTTTATTTTCCTCACTTGGCAGTTTGTACCCTAACTTTATTTTTTTTCTACTCTGTGAGCATATCCTTCTTGTTTTTGACCTAACTGTTTTTAAATTAAAACTACATTGAAAACAAGAATACGATGTTGAAGTACTCTTTCTTTCCTTTTAATCTATATCACTGTTCGTTTTATCGACAATATTTAATTAAACTGTAATAGAACTAGGATTCAAAACCTAAAATGTAAACAGGGTGAAAAATACAATGAATAGAACTTGTATAAAATAATCTATATATATGTATTAGGTGTAACTAAAGGTAAAAAAAAAAAAAGATATACGACATTGAAGAACTTGCGTATATGAATTAAACAATATTGTAAACCTTATTCTCACCACTACTTTTTTCATATTATTCTAATCTTGAACATTGGTTACCTTTACTACGTAATACCAGAGTTCAATTGGGCAATATTCGGTAAAGTATCCATTAGATACTATTCTTGGTGACTATATATTTTGGATTTGTAGGACAACTGCCCCCGTGGGAAAATTACCCCCCGGATAACTGTCCCCTGCAGCCGTATCCTCAGACCCAGCACCACCACAACGGAAGCGGTATGAAGAATCAACTAGAAGGATAACAAACATTGTAGAAGATTTTCAATACCGTAATTTGTTAGATGTTTTTAGAGAAATAAATTTTTTTAGAGAAATAGTTCAAAATTCTTATTTTATTACAATAAACAAAATTTAACATGAAACCTGTGTTATTTTCTCCTACATAAACAGTTTTAGATAATTCATTCTTCTATGAAATACAAGAAATATGTGTTTTTGTTTCCTATTTTAGTCACTTATATCAATATAATAAGATATGGCTGCGGGGGGTAGTTGTCCGAGGGCAATATTCCTACGGAGGCAGATGTCAGGTTACCACATTTTGGGCACACGTTAAGAATAAAGTTGTTTGGAACTTAAAGTAACAGATCTCACCTGAATTGTAACCATGCGAACTCTGTAAAAATGTTGTTGGTGGATATATTGTCTGTCTAGATACCAAGGAACTAATAAACGAATTATCATATTAATCAATTAATTAATTTCAAAAGTGTGATTCTCAGAATAATCTTATCCGTGGAATGAAAAACAACATAATACGCGTATTTAAAGCGCTATTTTGGGTAAACAATTATATTTTGAAGACCCATTCACTGCAATGAATATATTCTATCCATACGACATACTTTTGAAAAAGTTAAATAATTATCATGAAATTAATATCTAATTGCTGAATAATCATTGTTAAATGGTAAATAACGTTAACAGAGAAATTTTTGAAAGTCATTTGTACAGAACAATGCAATGATTTGTTTACTCTCCTAGTAAGTTAAATTCCGCGTTACGTATCGATTTTTCCTGGTATTAATACTGGTAACAGAACTGTCAGAACCATATGTAGAAAACCTTCGTGTTAAAATTGATGAGCTGTACTCTCGAATGGGTGTTAAAAAGAATTAACCAGATAATTACTGTCATATTCAAGTTTTCGTTAATCAACATTTTGAACTGTTACTCAACATTGTGTTTCCTCTACTCTTTACACAAACGTACCTATTGCGTCAAGTAACTATAAATCAGACTATTGGACATGTATTTTTGTGAATCAGGTTTCTCTAGACATTCTGATTCTCTCTCAGACTGTTTCATTTGTTTGTGGTTGAGCACAGAGATACATAATGGGCTAACTGTGTTGTGCCCACCACGGGTATCAAAACGCGGTTTTTAGCGTTTTAAACCTCCAGACGTACCGCTGAGCCACTACTATCTAGAAAGTTTAAATATAATTTAGAGCAGTTCAGGGAATGATATCATCGATAAATACGAGTACCTAACCACACCTACTGTGTAAACACGTGGTTGTATCTGTCACAACTTGATGACTACAACAGAAATAATGATTATCTTTTTCAATAAGCTTCTGCAAAAAACATGATTGAAGTATACAATAGACGTCATACCCGTATATTCCTCCGTGTTTAGTTGGTTAGTTAGAAATAAATAAAGCTTGAAATATGAAATATTACAATGATATGAAATTGTCAAATAATCACCGTGTTGGAAAACATGAGAAGTCAAATGGATTCATAATTCCAAAATAATAATAATAACCTAGCTAAATACAAGAATAAACACGAGAAACGAAGTACAAGTGATCCCGACTGATCACCAATAAAGACAAAATAACTAAAGAGCAAGAAATCATATTTTATCACATTTATAAAATGCGAACAAATAGAATGTGAGCTTATAGAGTGTATGCGTAATAAGAACAGTAAGAGTACACAACATGTTAATTTATAAAGTGGAGTACCTGAGAACAATAATAAGAATACATAAAATGTATAAAGTGGAGTATTTTCCAGTACTCCACTTTATACATTTTTGTATTCTCATTATGTTTTTCAGTACTCCACTTTATACATTTTATTATTCTCATTATGTTTTCCAGTACTACACTTTATACATTTTATTATTCTCATTATGTTTTCCAGTACTCCACTTTATACATTTTATTATTTTCATTATGTTTTCCAGTACTCCACTTTATACATTTTAGTATTCTCATTATTGTTCTCATGAACTCGACTTTATACATTTTATGTATTCTTATTATTGTTCTCATGCATAATGAGAATACAAAAATGTATAAAGTAGAGTACTGGAAAACATAATGAGAATACAAAAATGTATAAAGTGGAGTACTGGAAAACATAATGAGAATACAAAAATGTATAAAGTGGAGTACTTGAAAACATAATGAAAATAATAAAATGTATAAAGTGGAGTACTGGAAAACATAATGAGAATACAAAAATGTATAAAGTGGAGTACTTGAAAACATAATGAAAATAAT
>NW_013666559.1:362518-363616 GCF_000517525.1 Limulus polyphemus | reverse complement strand
AAAATGTATAAAGTGGAGTACTGGAAAACATAACGAAAATAATAAAATGTATAAAGTGGAGTACTGGAAAACATAATGAGAATGCATAAAATGTGGACAAAACTTTAAGGTGTTTCTTTTGTGAAGGAATCCTAACCTAAATCTTAAATATTGAATAACGTATTATTATTATGTTATAAATTTCTAAAGTTTTATAGGAATAAACTATTTATTGGTTCTTGAAGCTCTCTCCTTCGAATCTCTTCATATTTGGTTCCAGTAAATTATTTTTAACCTTAAAATATGCTCTATACCATATCTAAAACATCATTGTGTTACACCTTTGTTACAAAAGAAATAAAAATTGTTCTTCTATAGAAATAACCAAAGTTACAGTATTATTATTACAGATTGCTCCAACTGCAAGACGATATGTGTATAATGGTAGCACACCACACAACAAAACGTACTTCGAAAATCCCTATAAGGATAAATTTGCGTTTCTTAGAAACAATAAAATACGTTGCTGACGCTGGGTTTGGATGACACTACAGTTCTTTATTGTTACATATTCAGTTCGTGTGTTCGATCGTTCGCCTATTTTATTAGGCTGTTCAGGAACTTGATGACAAGTAATCTATTACTTCACTATATTCTTTAATATTATCCCAAACTTCTCTTTTTCTATACTATATATGTCTGTCGTTGTATGCTTAGAAAGGTCTACAACAATTAACCAATTAAAACAGCAATTAACTTACTTGTTCTAAAAACAGGCACAGTCAAAACTGTTGAATGTTATTATCACATTAAATAATAACATTGTTCACCTGTGTCATACATGTGGGTTTTACAAAATAAAAATAAATGTATTTCAGTATACGTGTTGAACAAAATTTTCTATTTTTGTATTTTATATCTTATACAGTTATACGACATTATTATTATACTAGGAAATTGTAAACCTCAAACACATACTATACGTTTCGCATTTCTGCGTTTCTGGTTATTTAGTGACATTTGTTGTGTTTTCTAGAGGATTCACCAGTGTCCAAGAGTGTTATATATATATATCTACAATTCGTGTATCTAATTAGCTGTAGAACAGGAAATTTCTAG
>NW_013666559.1:328884-361723 GCF_000517525.1 Limulus polyphemus | reverse complement strand
CGCAGATAGCCCTCGTGTAGCGAAATTCAAAAACAAACAAACAATAAAAGTATAACAATAAAAATCATAAATACAAAAGATAGATATATTGAACAACATTTTAAACAAAACCATTAATGAGAGCAACTATCACGTTATACAAATAAATAAATAGACAACAAACGACGCTGTCCTTCCTTCTACCAAAGTAAAGATTACAGCTTCTTCTGCCTGGTTTCTAAATGAGTCTTCATGAAAGACAGTGTTGGGAATCTATATTACTAGTTGTTAAACGTTGACTATAGAAGACTAGTTCGTCAATGATTATTCATCTTGAGAGTACTATAATAAGGAAGATTGCCAACAAGATGAGGGTTATCGAGTATCCACTGATAATGATATAATGGGTGGTTTATCTCACTATTTAATAAACGTGATTTTTTCAAAGAAAACAACCGTTAAATACTGAATAAGTCTGTGAGGTTATTGTCTACAATAGGAATGTGCATTTTTCCACGTTCTAGGTGCCCCTGCATAAAACAGAATAGATGTAAAATATTAAAATATGGTGTATTCATCAGAAGAATACTTGATCAATGCTCATCACTTTGAGAACTCTAACCTATAATAGCATCAACAAGTAAACGATCAGCAGACGCCGAACACAACTGAAATAACTATTTCAGATAAACTTATCAAGTTTCTGAGTAAGTTCGTTTCCGTTAACCATAAGATCTCGGGTTTCTAAGTTAGTTGGTTAGAGTTGTCCATAAGGTCAGAAATGTCTGAGTAAATTAATTTCAGTTGTCCATAAGATCATAAATTTCTGAGTAAGTTTTAGCAGTCCATAAAGTCACAAGTGTCTGAGTAAGTTGTTTCACTTGATCATAAGGTCACAAGTGGTTGAGTAAGTTAGTTTCAGTTGACTATAACATCTCAGGTTTATATATAAGTTAGTTATAATTGTCCGTAAGGTCACAAGTTTCTGAGTAAGTTTCAGTTGTCCTTAAGTCACAAGTTTCTGAGTAAGTTTCAATTGTACATAAGATAAAATTTTTTGAGTATGTAAGTTTCAGTTATCCATAAGGTCACAAGTGTCGGAGTATTTTAGTTTTAGTTATCACAAGTTTCCAAAAATTTAGTTTCAGATATTAAATGCTTATAACATCACAAGTTTCCAAGTTTAAGATAAGCCTAAGATTTCAAGTTTCTCAACTATTTTATCAATAACTGAAACAACTTAACCATAAACTTGAGATTTTAGCGTTCACTGAAACTAAGTTAGTCTTGTCGTTTTTTTTTCTATAAATATGAAACAAAAACTGCTTGTAACTTATGATCTTATAAGCATCTTGAAATAACTTTTGGGAAACCTGTGAACTTGTGGAGATTTCAAATTAAATTAAATTACCCGGATAATTGAGATATTATGATCAATTGAAGCTACTACTTGAAAACTTGAGACCTTATGGACAACTGGATCTACGTTAAGGGCACCTTCGTTAGAAGGAAAGAAAAAGTTACTGGCTTTTATCCACCTTACATTATTTTAAGCATATTTTCCTACAACATATTGAAGATACTTAGAGGTCAGGCGGAGCGGAGGATTATTTAAAAACTTTGTTTATGTTAAGTACTACTAATTAAAATTTCGTTAAGTGCTGAAGTGCTAAATACAAAATGAAGATTAAAATGCAGTGGATTTCTTTTGCAAGGGAAGATTAAAAATTATCATCTACATCAGTCTAGTTTTTTAGTTATAATCAAAATATGCAATAAGTTGATACTAAGACTGCAATGTTCCAATTATAATTTAACGGACAACCTTCACGACTTTCTCGTTCAGGATATTATTTTTAAAACTTTGAACTTCGACTATCATGTTAGGTTAAAAGCAATCTTATGTTTATTATTAGAAATATTTTGTGTCTTGCCAAGAGATAAAACTAATGTTATCAGTATAAAAAAGTAAAGTTATTTATCAGACAAGAAAGGAGGAGGCTCCATCTTAGAAATCGATTCAGAAGATGTTCTATTGTAAGTTAGTTTTACCCATGAGAACAAATCCATATATGGTATAAATTGAAGCATTACAAAAGATCGTATTGTCTGACTTACTCAGTCGTCAAAATACAAAGAGAGAGAAAAAACAATATGGAAGTGTTATTGATCAATACAATAAAAAGCAAAATCTACCCTCGAAGTAAGATTAAAATGAACTTATTTTTACATTTTACATTTTTAAAATTATGAAAAGTTATAAAATCACGAACAACTTGGATGTTACATTGTAGAAGAAACTTGTGTTAACAACAACATAACTCGTGCTTTGTGGAACACAAGTTTAATTTAGAAACAATGTAATCATTGTGGGCTAGCGAAACAGAATACAAATTTGATGGCTGATGCACAGTCTTTATTTGAATTTCATACAATTTACGAATGCAAAATAAAAATATGTCTTCGCAACACAAGAACGTATTTAACCAAACACGATTTTGAACTGAAAACTGCACGACGTTTGTTTTTACAAAACACACACACAAAAAATCGTGTGTTTATATTGCTGCAAGTTATAGTTCACGCAAGTCTATATTTGGGAAAAACTACTTGTGTCATTGTGAAAGAACACAATCTTATGTTACTTTACAACATAACATTTTTACAGCGTATTAAAAAACTACTTCTACCTGGAATCTGTAAATCACGTACACTTTCATGTTATATTTTGTTATATTTCATTAACAATTACTCCGGCAAAGTCTTCACAACAAAAAATTATTTAGGTCGCCAGTCAAAGAGTTATACCAAAACCATCACCTTTTTTTTTTTTTTGAGGGAATATAAGCGAGCAGCCACTTGATTGATTGATATATTTTATTTCTGCCAGACCCTATAAGATCCAATACTAGTTTCTAACAAATCATCGTAAAAGTTGTAAACCAATTATATCGTTTGTATATACAATCACTTCATATGACCGATTTTGGGAGACTGAGTGACACCATTTCTGGTATTTAACTCAAAGCGTACTCAGATAAAGGGCTCAATCAGTTAATCTGAAAAAAAAACATTTTACTGCTAAAGGAACTAATTAAGCCTTTCTCAACTATTTCTTTCGATAGAACTCGCGACACCACGGAGAAAGTGGCTTTATATAGTTGAGAAACCAGATCTTGTATAGCGCAATATGTGTAGTCACCACCGTGTTTCGCGTGGAATTTTGGATTAGGTTATGGGTTTTATTCCCTCTGAAAACTAATACGAATTCGGCCACGTTGGTGGGTAATTCAGATTTCAGATATCTCAATGAGTTCAAATCTGTATTCAGAATTTAAAAATAAAGAGAAAGGAAAGCTTCATTTAGGAATCAACCCACCAAACATGTCTCCCTGACTCGCAGCCTGGGCGTTAAGAAAAAAATCAATTTCAAATTCACATAAATAATTAATTGACGAAGTTTTACCAAAATCGCTCATTAATTTCGTAAAATCAACTTAACTGGACTAACATGCCAGTATTATATTTACTTTGACAATTCTAATATAACTTAAACTCAATTTGTTTTGTCCCCTCCGGTGGCTTAGCAGTAAGGTTTGGGGCTTATAACGCTAAAATTCAGGGTTCGAACTCTGTGCAGTTTTGCACTTAAACATCAAAGAAACTGACTTCTGACTAGTTAAAAAAAGGCTTAAATTGTTCTCAATTATTTACATGTTTTACTAATAAAACGAAAATTCTAACTATTTTACAAGAGTAATAACGCCGTAAAAAAGTTGAATACGTCTTTTAAATTTAAAAGATATGTTTAAACTTTTACCATTACTCCTTAACATTAAGCCTTGATAGTTAATACATACTCCGAAGATCTACCCATATTTTACATAGTCATACTATAAAATACATAACTTTATTAGAATATACACGTAATTTTAGTAGAAAATGAAGGAAAATTTCACTAGTTCGATTCTAAATTACATAACTCATTCATTACTTACAAAATACTATTTTATATTGCTTAAGCTAGCACTTGGCTCATAACTCAAAGTAAATGTTCTAATTTGGTTTCAACGTGTTACAGAAACCTTAAATGACCACCCTTAACGCCAAACTCAAGGATTAGAGTATTTCGGCTCCAATATACATCATGGGGATGTGTAAATCCCTATATAATGCGTATAATGCCACCGCCACATACATATTTATTATTCGTTCTTCTCACGTGTTTAACGCCGTTACGCTTAAACCCTTGTCAAATATATTGTGTACCGAAGCTGTATGAAACAAGGAAAGTCTGAAGAACCCTTGATTAAGTATAGCACACACATCACTTCTCACCCGCTAGATCTAAATCCCTATTGAGAAGGTGTGGTCAGGAAAGCAGTTTGCTAGATATGCAATGTAGACCAAGTTTCCACGAACACATGCACTGTATGTATACATTACAGCTATAGGCGGAGGGACGTATGCAGCCTTTGTATGATTCTATGTGTTTGTATTATGTGTTTATAATACTCTTGCGTGCAAATCTCACGGAAGTAACTTGTGCTGTCGTTTAAACTTTGATTTATTTGATACAACTAGCGCTGCTTCCAGATGACGAATTAGTTCATGTCAGTTGGAGGTTAAAAACAAAAGCAGCTACTGAAGCCCATGGTTTTCAAAACATTTGTAAAATCATTACGAGAACACTGTTTTATTTTTATTTTTAAAAATTCGATTGCCTCTCAAAAGAAGAAATGTACGGTTCTAGTATCGCGATTCTAATTATCATTATAGAATTCTAGCAAAACAATAGTATTAGAGATGAAACATTTATATACTATTTTTGATCAAATATAATAATTACTATAAAGTTTCGTGTTAAATACATATTGCTATTTATTTATTTCTATAGAAACACTAGTTCCACTTCAACAGATATTGTTTTATTGTGTAATAAGGATAGATGCATTACGTCAAAACCGCGAAGAAATATTAACGAAAGACAGACTCGCTTGAAAATTTTCTCGCACGACGTCGAGGTGAGCTTTCAATCGTTTGTGTTTCCACTACTCAATTACAAAATGAAAATTTATCCCCAGTGTTTAAATTTCTAAAGAATATATAGTTGGTGGCTGTCTTTCTAAGAACGAATAGTCAAATTTACATACTTTAGTATCCCCATCTGCTACGAGAGGGTGCTACAGTAAAAAACGTTAACATATAAACTCATTTTGTTTTCAGCTCACTGAAAAAACTTCATGAAAATATATTTTATGACAACAGTGCTACAGAGCAACAGAGTACGTGGAAAAAACTTGTTATCTTATATTTGATTTACAATATGACCGTTTTAATTATGATTATTAAAACTAGAACAACTGTCGAACATTCATAATAATATATACTTGACACCAGAAGGAGCCAGTGTCAAAGAAGTTCCTTTTATCTTTTAATAGATAATTGATTCGTTCTATTTACGTGAGATTCAAATAATTGTAGCTTTCAAATAAAAGATGTTATAGTACATTGTTTCATAGTGAAGTGTCAGGATATGACAAACAGCATAGCAAGTGTAACTGGAATCTTTTGTACAGTAAGGATTAACACTTTAAACTGTTCTCAGAACGTAAAGAACTTTCATGAGGAAAATCATAATATGCATATTTCACTTTTTATTTCGATAAACTTGTTTAATGTTAATGTAAATATATTTTCTTTTAAATTTTGTTGATAGATTTCCTTACATTTACTTACCCATATGTTTGTAATCAATTAAAATAATTAAAGAATATGTTTCATTCAAAGAACTACTTCTGTGACTTATGATATTAAAAACAAAGTAAATGATATCCTAAATTAGAAGATGTAATGGTAAGTATCAGTGAGTTGTTAAAAATAAAACATGATAAACATACATTTTAGGTGGCTGTGCGATGATAAGTAATATAGGTTTCATTAACAAACTGTTTAACCTGAACATAGATCCCTTTATCATTATAACTGTGTACATATATATTAAACATAATGAGAGTTTATAAAACTTTTTTAACTTAAAAGAAAAACTCTCAGCTCTCTTGTTTTTGTATTATTCGCCATTAAGAACATCTCTGGCAAAATCTAAGTTTAATGTGACTGAAAACAAAGAGTTATTAGCACTACACTTCAATCTTTAGAGCTTAGAGTACTATCAACTGAATCTAGTGCCCAGTTTAGTCTATACAAGCAGGATCTAGCATTCAGTTTAGAATCTACTAACAGCTGGTTATAGCACCCGGTTTACAGTATCATATCAGCTACATATAGCACTCAGTTTAGAATCTACTACCAGCTGGATATAGCACCCTGTTTAGAGTCTACTACCAGCTAGATATAACACTTAGTTTATAGTCTACTACCAGCTGTATATATCACTCAGTTTAAAGTCTACTTCTACTACCAGCTAAATATAACACTCGATTTAAAGTCTACTACCACCTGGAACTAGCACTCTGTTTAGAATTTACTACTACCTGGATCTAACACTTAGGTTACAGTCTACTACCACTTTAGAGTCTAATACCAGATAGATCTAACACTCGATTTAGAGTCTACTACCACTTTAGAGTCTAATACCAGATAGATCTAACACTCGATTTAGAGTCTACTACCAGCTAGATCTACCACACAGTTTTGAGCCTACTTCTAAATGGATATAGCACCCAGTTTATAGTATACTACCAACTGGATCTAGTACTCACTTTAGAGTCTACTACTAGTAAGATATAGCAAGCTATTTAGAGTCTTCTATCAGCTCAATATAGCACCCAGTTTAGGGTCTACTACTAACTGGATCTAGCACTCAGTTTAGAGCTTACTTCTAGCTGGATATAACTCCCAGTTTAGAGTCTACTATCAGCTAGGTCTAGCACTCAGTTTAGAGTCTACTACTAGCTGGATATATCACCCAGTTTAGTCTACTAGTAGCTAGATAGATACACTGTTTAGGTTCTACTAGTAGCTAGATAGAGACACTGTTCAGGTTCTTCTAGTAGCTAGATAGATACACTGTTTAGGTTCTACTAGTAGCTAGATAGAGACACTGTTTAGGTTCTACTAGTAGCTAGATAGAGACACTGTTTAGGTTCTTCTAGTAGCTAGATAGAGACACTGTTTAGGTTCTACTAGTAGCTAGATAGAGACACTGTTTAGGTTCTTCTAGTAGCTAGATAGAGACACTGTTTAGGTTCTACTAGTAGCTAGATAGAGACACTGTTTAGGTTCTATTACCAGCTGGATATAGCACTGAGTTTAGAGTTTACTACCAGATGATATAGCACTGAGTTTAGAGCCTACTACGAACTGAATCTAGCACTCAGTTTAGAGCCTACTACCAGCTGGATATGACACCCAGTTTAGAGTCTACTACCAGCTGGATATAACACCCAGTTTAGAGTTTACTAGTTCCTGGATATAGCACCTGGTTTCGAATCTACTAATAGCTGGATGTGGAATTCGGTTTCGGTTCATCATCAGCTAGATCTAGCACTCAGTTTAGAGTTTACTTCTAGATAAATATAGCACCCAGTTTAATGTCTACACAAAAACTTTAGATAAAAGTAAGATTGTAATACAAATTATTTTGTGTGTGTGTGTTTCATAGTATAGCAAAATAAACTAAACTAATCTTATAGCGCATGTTTACACACACACAGCGGTTTTTTCTTAATCCCTTTCTGTTTGTGCGACTTTGAGTAGACTCACATTTGGCTGCAGACAGGTGGCAGTTAATAAAGCTACGAGAACTCGTGGGTTTGAGAACCCACAGCTGTATCTGAATTATAATGCAATATCTGAAGCTTGCAAATAGAGGTTAAGCCTAACAGGTTTAACCCTAATCCTAAATAAATCTTACTTCTGCAGATTTTTCCAACCAAATTTTGTTTTCTAAATCTTACATTGTGTTTAGTACCTTGTTGTAATTTGTTTGCTTCTTGTTAGCCTAATTATTATTTCATTATAGTCATAAGTATATGTAGGAGTGAATGTATGATATAAATATAAGTCGTGTGATACCATAATTATGTGTTTAGTGTAAACGTAACTATAGAATAAGTTGTAACAATATAACCCATTAATACGGAATACTTCTAAGGCTAATGGTACTAGCAGATATGAAGATTGACCATGTAATGAGGTTTAACTCCCTTATCAAGGCTAACTTTCAAATATTTAACACTAGAGCTCAAATTATTGTTTATTATAATAACAATAATACGAAATATAAAACAATCAAAAGATCAATAAACGTTTAACAAGAAAATTTAGCACATTATCAGTTAACATTTGTTTCTAATAACGTGATTTTTAGCCGTTAATTCATTAACAGCTCGCAAGATCCAAATAAACTTGGATTGTTTAGATTAAGCTTTAATTAATGTGCATATTAAATATTGATTTTAAATACATATATTTCACACTTGTTTATAATGAATTAACTATCTGTTGCAATTATAAAATAAATTTACCTGAAAGGTTTAAACACTTCTCAACATTTAACCAACTGCCTCAAACCATTTAAATACTTGAAAACAATCCAAACCTCCTAATTGCCTGTGCAAGACTGAAACACCTGGACACTCATTGTTTTAACACATACCCACTATAAATGAGTTTGTTTGTTTGTAATTACGCAATGGGCTATCTGTGCTCTGCCCACCACGGATATCGAAACCCAGATTCTAGCGTTGTAAGTCCGCAGACACCGCTGTGCCACTGGGGGGGGGGGGCTATAGATGAGAATGTGATGAAATTGAAATGTAAAAAAAAAGACAGTATATAATGATTACAATAAATGCGCTTAACTGAACTAAAAAGTTTACATTAATGATGAAAACTCATATCAAGAGGAATTTATCTATTAAGGCTTCTTTCTGATTCTGCCACGTCAAATGATAGCTTACAAGTAGTTTCTCACATTATTCATGAAGAGGTAATTACATAGAACACTTTTTAATTTCCACTTCCTTGATTTTAGAAGGCGCTACGGAAGAGAGAAGGTGTTAAAAAGTTAAGCTCTTATAGATTTCTGAAAATTATTTAATATTGATATTATAATTTGCAATAGTTTGAGTTATATATCACAAGAATAATTATATATCGTAAGATAGGTAAATAAAAGTAAGACGGTCAAAGTTTTCACCTAGAGTTTAATGGTGTAAATTTTACTACAACGTTAAAATAGACTTAGCACGTGTAACAGTACTTTAGGCTTAGGTATAATTCAACTTATTGCTAAATCGTAAAACAGGTTATATACATAGTTTTGTTAAATAAATACAATCTAGAAACTAGTTTTTAGTCTCTTCGTGTTTTAAGGATTAACTTGTTTACTTGAACTTAGATCCATTAGTTTAAATTCAGTCTATAGTTATAGGTATTGTTACGACAGCGGAAGTCACGCGACGATGGGAGCATGCGCGCTGGAGTTTCTAGAAGGATCATGACTTATCGGGAGGCTCGAGTTTGTTCGAAGCGCTCTCTGTTTTAGTATATAAGCCTGGCGAGAAAAACCAGCGCATGGACATAGATAGATAGATATAGAGATAGATAACTGAGTCAAGGTAGTGACGGTTACATAAAGTGTGTGTTTTGTTATCAAGGTTGCAAACGTATTGATTGTGGAAATTGTGTGTATTACACAGTTGTATCAAGAAATAATAAACTAGTTTTAATTAAGAAAGGACTTGTATCGCTGAAGTTCCTCGGAAAAAATTATACCGGAAATTAACAAACGAGCAGATACGTAACAGTATGTTATAATATAAATCAGGCTAAATATATTGTATTATTAACATTACGTATCAAAGACTAGTTATTGTCACTTCTCATAAAGTTCTAGAAAATTAAGAATAAACTTCAGTACTTTAGTGTGAAGACAAACTAGTGATAAAAAATACTAATATAATTGGTTCTTAAACGTTAGGCTTAACAGTAAGAATGTTGACAGACAGGCTACTAGTATTTTGGTTTGGAGTATCTATTTTCAGACTATGAGTATAAATACAATGGTTAAGACTAGTGTATGAATTAAGCGTTCACATTTTGTTAGGTATAATGGGTGTAATGAGTGGGTTTTACCTGGGAACTCGAGATTGGCATGTACTTTTAAGGAAGCTAGTAATGAAGATATGCAATTAGTATGTAGAGTTTGTAGATTGGAGAAGAAGTTGGAGGTTATCATAATTAAAGTAGCGGCAATAGACTGTGGGTAAATAACAGCAGGATTTCAAGAGGAGCTTAAGCTTTTACATGCAAAAAATACATCAGCTAACAATGACTTTCAGGAAGTTAGAAAGAGCATTATTAGGGCTAAAAGTAGTGAATTTAATTGTAATGAACCTATTCTATTGAGCCACAAATTTCGGCCCTTGGTTTCTGCAGACGAGGATCTATTGGAGGGAAGGAAAACAAAAGGGTCAGAGAATGGTGTGGATGATAAGGAGGTTATAGTTATAGGTGGTTCCTTGACAAGAGATGTGGATGGGATAGTATGTGGAGTAAATAGGGGAATAAAAAATAAGATTAGGCTACACAGGAGCACAGGTGAAAGATATAACTGACAGAGCAGGAGATATAATAAAGGAGGCTAGCAGAGATGCAGTTTTTGTTGTGCATGTAGGGGCTAATGATGTAGGGCAAGGTAGGTCAGAGGAGCTAATTGATAAGGGGTTGATAAAGGCATTTAAAGAAAAAGGACACAACTTAATTTTGTCAGGGATACTGCCCAAAATTAACTGTGGGGATGAAGTTATAAGTAGGTCACGAGGGCTAAATGCTAGGCTTAGGTTAGTATGTAAGGATGAGCAGATTGGCTGGTTGGGTTTGTGGTATCAGTTCAGTGGAAGAAGAGAGCTTTTTGAATGGATGGTTTACATATAGTAAATAGATAGAGCTGGCTTGCTGGCTACAGCTATTAACTCAGTTGTAAGGGAAGTTTTAAACTAGGACTAGACAGAAGTGAGGGCCAGGACAAACTAAATGGAAAAAGAATAAGAGGCAGATAAAAGTTGATCATAGGAAATATATATAGAAGTAGTTATAATGATAGGCTTGCTTGTTACGGCTATTAACTCAGTTGTAAGGGAAGTTTCAAACTAGGACTAGACATTAATCAGGGCCAGGATAAACTAAATGTAAAAAATAATGAGAGGCAGATAAAAGTTTAGCATAGGAAATATATATAGAAGTAGTTATAAGGATAGACTTAATTGTTACTGTTGTAATACTAGAAGTATAAGAAGTAAAATAGATGACTTTAGAGCACTGGTAGGAATGGAGGATTTTGAAATAATGGGAATAACTGAAACATGGTTAAACGTAGGTGATTTTATGACAGAAATGTCTTTGAAATACAGGGTTACAGGCTATTTAATAGGGATAGAGCACTAAAGAGAGAGGAGGGGGAATGGATTTATATATAAAATGTGAGTTACGTCCTGTTGAAGTTGAGGATATCAAAAATAATGGCAAGGATTCTGAATCCATTTAGGTTTATATTAGTAGATATAAATGGAAACAGCTTTTAGTAGGAATTTGTTACAGACCATCAAATGATACTGATAAAATTAGTGAGAAACTTTACAATAAGATTAAAATTTCAGCTGTTAATGAAGTCATAATTATGGATGACTTTAATTTCAGGCATATAGATTTGGAAATGCTAGAGTCAAACCATGAAGGAGAAAGGTTTTTGAAAACTGTTCAAGAGGGTTTTCTTTACCAGTTGGTCAAAGAATCTACTAGAAACAATGGTATTTTAGACTTATTGTTAACTTCTAATAAAGAAATTGTTGAGAGAGTGGAAATTGAGGAACATCTGGGTGTAATTGATCATTGCTTTATTATGTTCAATGTTTTGCTGCATATGGAAATTAGGAGTAATATTTTGGTTACAAATTTCAAAAAAGCAAAGTTTGAAGGGATGCAAGAATAATTATCTGTTGTGACTTGGCCAGCTAAGTTATTTGATCGAATGTGTAAAATGTTTAACGACAAATGTTTAAATATTCAAGAGAAACATATTTCTTATAGAAAGCAATTGGTGGATGCAAGTAAAAAATCAGATTGGCTCACAAATTTAAGAGATTTAAAGTGACTGGTATGACGGGAGAGTTAGAATATTTATAGAAGATCAAGAAAGTTGGTCAAACAGGAAATTAGGACATCAAAAAGGATGCATGAAAAAAGGTTGACTGAAAATATAAAAATTAACTGTAAGGATTTCTTTCAGTACATTAAGGGTGAACAAAATGTTAGGATGGGGTAGGACTTTTGAGGGATGAAAAGGTAGGCTTGTATCTGATGATTGTGAGATGGCTTCAGGTTTTATTAAGGAAGGTTTAAGCATTATTCCTCATCTTGAACAGTTAATAGATGGAAACAAGGTTTGACAATATTATTTCATTAATTCTGAGCTTGTTAAGAAAAAAAAATGAGAAGTTAAAAAATTAATATGGCTCCTGGGCCAGATAATATTTCCCCAAGGGTTTTGAAGGAAGTTAAGGATTGGTTTTGTGAGCTGTTTGCTACTATTTTTGTAAGTCCTTGACTAGTGGACAGGTGCAAGAATATTGAAAGTTGGCTAATGTTACTCCTCTTTTTAAAGGAGGTGATAAAAATTGCCCCAGTAATTGTAGGCCTATTAATTTTATACCAGTTGTGGTAAAAGTTTTTGAAAGTCTGATACAAGATGCTTTGCAAAGTCATTGAACAAAGTTTAAAATTTGGCTGGATAGTCAACATGGTTTTACTACTGGAAAATCTTGTCTTACAAATATTTTCACATTCTTTGAAAATATTACTGCTTATGTAAGTGAGAGTAAGGGTGTAGATTGGGTGTATCTGTATTTTCAGAAAGCCTTTGACAAGGTGCCTCATAAAAGGTGTGGGGAAAACGTTAGCTAATTGGATAGAAGAGTGGCTGAATGGAAGAAAGCAGAGGGTTGTTATAAATGGAGCTCAGTCAAACTGAATTAATGACTTAGGACCTTTGCTCTTTTTGATTTACATAGATGAAGGAATGGTCAATGAATTATTTAAATTTGTTGATGATATTTTAAGTTCTTGGGTGTTGCTAGCTGTGAAGAGGATGCTGCTGATTTACAAAAGGATTGAGATAATTTAGTGAGTTGGGCAAACGAATGGCAGATGTGTTTTAATTATAATAAATGCAAGATAATACATGTGGGGTATCATAATTTATATTATAAGTATAATTTGGGTGGGAATAACTTTAACAGTGTCATGAAAGAAAGGAATCTTGGTATAATGATTGATCAGTCTCTTAAGCCATCTAAGCAATGTGCTTTTGTTAGTGGTAAGGCAAATAGTGTTTTATGTTGTAGCTACATAAATATTGAATACAAGTCTAAAGAGGTTATACTTTCATTGTATAGGCCAGTGGATAGGCCACATTTGGAATATTATGTTCAGTCTTGGGCGCCTTACCTTAGGAATAACATTGAATTGTTGGAAAGGGTTTGAAGGAGGGTGCCTGGGATGGAGGGTTTGTCATATAAGGAAAGAATAAGATCTTTGAAATTGTTTTCATTTGAAAAATGAATATTTAGAGGGGACCTGATTAAGGTGTTTAAGATTGTAAAGAGAATTGATGGTGTTGATGCATCATTTTTTTCATACTAAACAGCGAAAGTAATAGGACTACGGGACACAAATATTAATTTTGGCAAGGTAAGAATTATCTTCAGCTGAGACAGTTTTATTTTTCTAACAGGGTGGTTGGCCTCTGGAATGGATTGCCTTTGGATGTTGTGGAGGCAGTAAATGTAAGTGAGTTTAAGAGAAAGCTTGATAACTGTGTGAATGGTAAGGGTTGACATTAAGATATTTAAAATTTATTTATTAGTAGTTTTAGTTTAATTTAGAGGATGGAACAGCCTAGATGGGCCAATAGGTCCCATGTTCTCCCAAAACGTTACGTTATGTTATGATCATTTTTTGAATTGTTAAAACCTAAAAATGCTAATTAAACATCATAATATTTATTATTGAACTATAAAAAATATTTGGTTAAGAAACAAGCAATTGATTTGTCTGCCCAAACAAGAGAAAGCTGCTATATAAATAGTCTAGGAATTGTAACGCATTTTTCTAAGTTTCGAATTCTAAGTCATATAAAAATGTTCCATTCTGTGCTGTCCTCAAGATTATTTCATTTGAGTTATTTAATTCGATAGTAGTACAAGTTATGAACAGATGCTAATTTCGACATGATTATATTTGAATGTATAGAATGTAACAAAAAAGAAATGTTGTCAGTGTTTCAGTCAAACGATCTTAAGGTCAAAAATAAGTAGAGTAAAGGGCAAGGACGGATAAAATAAAGAAAGTAAAATAGAAGATGGAGCTGAGAAAGTAAAAAGTAATGAAACCATGTCGTTAACCATTGAGAACAACAGTTGAGCAATCGTTAATACAAGTGGTTATGAGTTAGAGTCGAGGACAGTTGTTTTTGATAGGAATGTCTCGGAACAAATTTGGTACAGTTTATTAAAACTAACATCATATCAGAGCAAGCTATGTACTTAGAGCTAAACTAAAAAATCAACCTGGCAGTCAGTTAAGCAATTACATATACTTATCTAACATTACTAATTGCAAAGACTTGAATGGATTGTTTCATCAGTTGGGTACCCGCGCTGTTGACGATATTTTAGGCCTTAATTCAAAACAATCCTGGACAATGTGGTCAAGATATTTTTTATTTTCAAAAATAAGATATTTTTTTAACATTTTCAGTAAAGTGTTCATCATTGCCGAGTATGAATCATAAATGTAAAATATTTAAGTAGAAAAAAGTTGTTTGGGTGCTGAAATTGTGCAGAGCTGTATAGATGATAAGTATGTCAGTTATAAATTACAATATCGTCGTCTGAATTGTCTGTCTTTGTGTCAAGGAAGGTTACAGAAACATTCAAAGGTTAGGCAATAGACTGTTGGAAATACTTCACAAAGCGATTAAGTTTTTCTAGATGACAAGACGTTCCTCTGAATGTGCCATCAATTCAGCAGCCACAAAAATCAGAGAAAGATGAATATGAAAGTTTAAAGACTGCATCTACCTGGCGTGTGGGAATTGATGATCAGTACAAAGAATGAAATATTGTCCACTCCTACACTCTGGTATAATCACTTCTGTATAAAACAATCTATGTAGTATAATTAATCTCTTTCATTCTAGTCAAACTAAAACAATGTTGGTTTTATTTGATTCAAATTTGACTGTCGTGCCAATTCCTTCAGCCTTCTGAAAGAAAGACTTATTAAATTTAAAGTATTAAAGTTAAAACCATTTACTATTTACTAGCGGTCCAAAAAGTACTCCAGAATTAGTAAAGCTATAGTTATTGAAAATGACTGTATAGAAAAAGCTATACCCATGTATTAAAGAAAAAGTGCTGAAAAATAGTCTAATAACAGTACTAGTGTTTGTTATAGATTGTGAAGAGCAATTCTTATAAAGGGCATTTCAATTTTTGTACTTAGAGTTTTAAACAAATTTGTTTCAATCAGAGGCGTGTCCCCTGCCTGCAATATTTTTCAACGATCCCTCCATATCAGCTTTATTATAACGCTATGGGTTCCTATTTAGCATGTCCCCCCTCCTGCAGCGCGGTTTCAATTATTGTCAGTGAGTACAGTTACAACACAATAAAAAAAAGGGTAAATTCGTGTTCCTATGTTTACTTGACTAAATGTGGTATAGTTTCGGATCTCGGCTGTTTTTGAAAAAGTCATTTATTTTTAGTAGCCATAAGATACGTAGTCTTTGCTTCATAGCTCTGTTAGATCCAATATTTTTTTGTTAATTTTGTGTGTGCAAGTGAGTTTAAGTACGTGAACTGATATATTACTATGATAAACTACCAAGTTTTATTTCTTCAAAGCGGTAATAGAAAAGCAGATTAATTATAACCTGATATTATCCATGAACACTGTTTTATATATTCACTGTAGATAAGTAATGAAATAAATTATATTTATATATTCGTAACAATTCAAACACAAAATACAATCTACTTTCAGGCACATTCGTCTTTGAATTTGATGCATTATTATTCATTGAAATTGTAGTAACTACATTTTTGGTTGTATTTCAGTCTTCAGAACTGGGTTTATGGAAAGAAAAATGTGATTTTGCATTAATAAAAATTGAGAGTGAATAGTAGTAGTAAACCATGTTTTCTGCATTTTAAGATTTATAACAGAGTATCTGTCTGTAAACCTTTAAATTTAAAAGTTGCTCTGGTGGTAAAGCATTATCACAGACTTCAAAGAAACAATATATACTTTTCAGAGTTGTTATTCTGATGAGAGTATTTTCCACAAGGATTCGTGTCATGCTTTAGAAAAATATGAGAAAAAACTATTTGGTATAGTGTATGATGTATGTAAAGATTTGCATCAAAAACCCTTTCCTAAAGATTGGTATGCAAATTTTTAAATACTAAAAATTAATAATATAATATTTTAAGCAATGAAACAATAAGATAAAATAAAACCCAAATTTATTTGTGTCCAATAAAACTTCGGCATGGCTTCTTTCCGGCTCTCAATTACCAATCATTAATGAACATGAAATATAAGAAATGGGATTCTTCCATTAACCTAAAAAGTGACATTTCTGTTTGCGTAGCAATTTCCTAATGGTATTTCCCTGATACGACGAAAATCTGTCCTAACATAGAACGTTAACTGAATGACAAAAAAGCACGCACTCAAGCGAATTATAATCGCCAACTGTGACCCCCAAGGAATTTTTAATATAAATTTAATATAAATAGAAAATCAAAACACAAGAAAATGTTTTATTTTTTTCTGATTTATTCATCTTTCTTATAAAATTCTAACTTCCAAATTTAAATAGATGTGGCTCGTTCATAGTTTTGTGAGATTTTGTTGAATAAAACTTATGAGTTTTTCTCTTTTCTGAAGTGTTTCTTGGCTAATTTCACTTCATAAACTAATGATACCTTATGAAACACATGAAGCTCAGCGGTAAATCTGAAGGCTTATAACGCTAAAAGTAAAGTTTAGATACCTGTGGTGGGCGCAGCACAAAAAGCCTATTATGTAGCTTTGCACATAACGACTTCAAAACAAACAAACAAAAATATAATATATATGAGAACATGCACTTACATTCCAGGCTTTGCACTATCTTATATTAAAGTGCAATAACATTGTTTTATTTATAAAAAAAAACAATGTATCATAGTGCCGATTTATTCGCCCCCAGTGGCACAGCAGCATGTCTGCGGACTTACAAAGCTAGAAACCGGGTTTCTATACGCGTGGTGAGCAGAGCACAGATAGCCCATTGTGTAGCTTTGTGCTTAACTTCAAAGAAACAAGCCGATGTTTTTCATATTTTAATGCATGCCTACGAGAAACTTCAAATAGTAAAAAGGTGATATCAAAGCAAAAGTATACAACATGAAGGTTTGTTTATTAGCTATTTCATTTTTTTAAATAGCTATTAACCAGTGTTAACGTTCAAAATAACTTAAGGCTTGAAATTTATGCTATAGAATGTTAGACTAGTAATAGTTAATACGGCCTGCAAAATTTAACCTGATTATAATTCCAAAAATCGACGTCACTAGTTATGTGCACGATTCCCGTGCCCTTTTGTGAGTTCTTTTGACTTCTATTACATTCACTAGTTTTTCTGGAAAGATAATACCCCCCATTTCGACTTCACACTTTACCATTTGGGGACCTCATCATTTGTTGTTTTTATTTTCCGTATAACTGTGTGATAATATTACCTGCTGTTTGTGTGAAAGTGTTACCTGCTGGTTGTCATCTGTGACGTCACTGTATTAACATATGCAAATCGCCCTTATAGAATTATATTTATCTGACCATTTCTGGCCTAGCATAGCCTGGTGGTTAGGGATATCGTCCTTTCAGCTGTGGGGGCGTTGTAACGTGACCGCCAATCCAACTATTCGTCGATAAAAGTGTAGCGAAAGAGTTGGCGGTAAGTGGTGTTGACTAGCTGCCTTCCCTCTAGTCTATCACTGCTAAATTAGAGATGGCTAGCGCAAATAGTCCTCGTGTAGCTTTGCGCAAAATTGAAACGAAACCAAACTGATAATTTAAACTTGTGCGACACACCAGCTAAACGGCCTGATCAGAAACCACAGCCACCTGACTTTAGAAGTACCCACAAGAGGAAGACCAACTAGTTAACAGCACTCGACGCCTACGCTTGACTAAATATCAGGAATGAATGCCAAAGTTATAACGCCCTTACTGCCGAATGACAAATAAATATCATATATGTCTGGTATGATCAAGAATGAGACAACGCCCCTAGCTAAACAACTCTTGTATGGAATACATTTGGTTATAACAAGTATGATTAATTCCATAGTGTTATCTATTTAGATCTGATGAAATCAAGACTGACCCACAATTGGAATAACTGTAAGGACGGTACATCTCCATAGATAGTACTACCTATAGTTGATACATGTCTGATGATACCAAATATCCCCAGACTTAATTACTGTTGGATGATATGTGTTTAGTTGCAGCAAGGATCATACGCCCCCCCACAGTAAACAAAATGACTCACTCTTCTCATCATTGGTAATCAACGGCGAGAGCTGACTAATGAAAGATTACGTTGCTTTTCTTAGCTATGTTAAATATAAATCTGCAGATTTTGCGATACAGTTTCAGTTATCTTGCGTATTACTTTGGCTCCGTAGAAAACGATAGACTGTCGAGTACACTCAATAGTACCATAACAGTTGCGACGTCCGATGATTGGTTCTATTGCTGGCAAGATTTATTAAGCAGGTAGGTATCTTTAGATGAATCTTCAGCAGTTGTTTTTTAATTAATATATGGTTTGAGTTTCTCTCTCTTATCAGCTTTATTCCAATATTACTAAGCTTTAGCAAATATAATAAATAATCTTTAGTCCTACCTTCCAAGAACATTAGAATAATTGTTGTTGTTTTTGTCTACTCACAAGTCACTTTCAAGTTTCACTAGAATTTACTAAACAAATCCAATGAAGGATGAAGATTTTGTGTGGGGATAAGTTGTATTTACTAAACAAATCCAATGAAGAATGAAGATTTTGTGTGAGGATAAGTTGTATTTACTAAACAAATCCAATGAAGAATGAAAATTTTGTGTGAGGATAAGTTGTATTTACTAAACAAATCCAATGAAGGAATGAAAATTTTGTGTGAGGATAAGTTGGATTTTTTATGTTTGATGCCTATTAGCATCGCTCTTTATGCTTTGTTATTGTTTGTCTGTTTGTTTGGTGTTAAACACAAAGTTACACAATGAGCTATCTGTGCTCTTTCCATCGCAGCTATTGAAACCAAATTTTTAGCGTTGTAAGCCACCATACTTACCGTTGAGCCACCAGGGGGAGGGGAAATTTTCCTTTGTGATTAAGACGTATTCCCTTACTAGAAATCACTCTGGTCCTATGCTCAGAATTTAATGGAACATTCCATGATGAACCGGACAAGCTTCATTAATTTTTCGTGTAAAATCCTTTGATTGTTTAAAAATTCATTAGTTAACAGAAGTACACTTTAATTGGTATAATTCATGAAAGTATTCACATTTAAGTCTTCTGTGAATCTTTCTTTTCCCGAATTAATACTACTTTTATTTCATCTTTTATTACAGTTATCGTGTATAGATATTTTTGGCTAACACGATTTCTTTTCTTGTTCAGTCAGCCCTGAAATATATTTACTCCGGTGATTCAACTGTAGGGATTAGAGCTTATAACGCTAAAAATCGAGTTTCGATTCACGCGGTGGGTAGAGCACAGATAGTCTGCTTCGCAGCTTAACAGGAACTAAAGAAACTAAAATATCAAAATCGTCATAAGTCAAATAATTCAATACGCATGTCAAACAAGATACTGTTTACTATATTATGTAATATGTTTATCGACACGTTGTCAACACATTTTCAAGTGACTCCAGACATTAAAAATTCAATGTGATCCTAAATCTCTGATCGATATTTGCTTCACCTTCTATAAAATCACTTAGTTTTCTGTTGTTGTTTTTTTAGTAACAGTCTGTTTATAATTTATTTTAGTCACATTTTGCTACTATATCGAGAGTAAAAAAACAAAAAACCAAAAACAACGACAGTCTGTTTATTTACTCTTTGGCTAACTTCATTTTGTACACGTATCCAGAGATGCAAGAGATTTCTAGATTGTCCTTAAGGTAATCAGTCACCAGAAGGTAACTCATCCCTCATTGATTTATTTGTAGCTCATATACATTCAATAAAATAATAAAAGCAATGGCACGTTTCTCTTTAAGAAAAAACGTGTTGATGATGTGCATATTAAGTTATGTTAAGTTATAAATGATTTATAACTTTTAAGAACAGAAAGTCAGGTTTTCGATTATTTTTCTATTTTTTAAAGCAGTCGGTGCATTCGATTATTGTATTCACATTTACGTTTGAGAGACGTAGCTGAACGGTGGATTTTTTCGTCTAGTTTAATACTTCCCCATCGGAATTTTTTCTTGAAATTCTATTCTATAATACTATAACGTTCAGAAAAGAAAAGAAAAACAGAGTGAAAAATGCAAACACTAACGTAACAAGAAAATAATTATATATTTCCATATGGTATTATCATCAGATGAATCATAAAGTATTCTGCACTTTGTTTATTTTCAGGAGCAAATAATTTAATTCATACATTTTAAAATGTAAGAATAAGTCAGTTATAAATTGATAATTTCTCAAAAAAAAAGAACTATACTATGTCAATTTTTTCTATACAAATCTCAGGATCCCAACCTCAAGCATAATTCGAGTATTTTACTTGCTCTATCCTTTCTCCCGAATGTCAGATCCAAATAAATACTTAACAAAGTTTAACACTTAGATATGACTCTAATGTAATAATACTGGAAGTTTACTTGTAAATATTTTTGTAAATCTATTTGTGTTAGATACTTAATTCTGCCTGCAAGTATAGTCTGAGAAACCCCAAGCGTTTTCCTTTTACAATATTTATTACAACACGTATAATTACAATTTTTTTATTCAGATTACAGTTGAAGAAAGAACTTAATTGTTCGAACTTCTCTCTTGGTTTGTTATTATTGTTGAAGACGTTGTTATAACACGTACAGGCAGTTTTATAAATGTTAAACGTCTAACATTCTATATGTGAACATCAAAAGGAAAGAAATACATCAATATTTAAACACTTATTGCAGTATTTATTATCAGAACACTGTTGTCACTACTGCTAGTACTCAAAATTCATGTACATGTTAACACTTTTTAAAACTGTATTTCATGTTTATCCGCGTCTAGATCGTTTCAAACAAAACGTACAGGTGACAACTACACTGTAAACTTAGCTCACAGTCTCCTATAGATGATCAAATATTTACTTTACGATCTCCTTATAGAAACCAGTTCAAAGATCCCATGCATTGAAATAGAGGGGAGCTTATTCATCACATGCGTACAGAATCTGATGAAAATAGAAATGGAAATCCTAAAACATACCATAAAATACAAAAACAACGATTCCAAAAAAAGAAAGAGTATAGCAAATATTATTATTAATTATAAATAATTCTTTAGTAAACCACCACTTTTAAAGCATATATCCAGCAGTCAATCCTAAAAAAAATACTTGTTAGTTTTGTCTCATATCTTAGCCAGACTCCTAGAAACATATCACCCGAACAAAATCCCAAGTATACCAACTTAAATAAATCTTCTACAAGATCAGGATTCCCAGAAGTAAGGTGAAACAAGATTTCCAGATCTTATTGTATTTCTGTTATTTAGTTTGTTGCTTCTTTTAATTCAAAACTTCACGATAGGTTATCTGCACTCTGTCCACCACGGGAAATCTCGAAATGCGGATTTTAGTATTATAAGTCCTAAACTTACCATTCAACCATCGAAGGGTGCTTTGGTAAAACATGAAATTCTATATACCGCAATAAATAATATAAACAAAAGTGCGATGACCTTCTTATAAACAATTTTTATACTTCTAGCTTTCATAAATAAAATATTGATATTTTATCACTCCAGCTTTTTTCTTACACAAAAACGTTTTGTTCATGAAACGCAATTTCGAGATAGAACATTTTCCAAAAAAAAAAACAGATAGCTTTACAGATAACAAGACAAATACAACCCTAGAATTAATCATTTCCTTTTCAGCACAAAGGTTCACGAGTGTAGCCTATAGGTTAGGGTATAGGACTGCGAATCTAAGGGTCTCGGGTTTCAGACGGGATATTACTATTCCCTCTATGCACGTTTATGAATGAAGACGTTATAAAAATAACATAGAATCCCACTATCCGGTTAAGAGTAACCACTTTAAGCTACAAGTGATTCCGGGAGATTGTGTTCTCTTCGGTTCACTGTTCAAAATTAAGGACCCAAGTAGCACCAGCGATATGTCTGCGGACTTACAACGCTAGAAACCGAGTTTCGATACCCGTTGGTAGAGTACAGATAGCCCATTCTGTAGCTTTGTGCTTAAGTACAAACAAATCAAAATTAGGGACTGTCATGCCCAAACCACAGACGTGCCGTTCATGGGGACAAACTAACAATCATTATAAAGAATACAAACTGTAATAACTCAGTCTGTACACGTATCTACCCTGTGTAAGATTGAATCTGCGAGTCTGAGAATTACAACATTCTCGTATCCCGCCTACGAAACCAAAGAGGAATTCATCGAATGCTAATATTAGATATAAGCTTCAGCTATAGTAGACAGCTTTGTTATGTTTAAGTGCAAAACGGCACATCGAACTATTTTCGTTGTGTACACCGCAGGGATAAAACTTCGGATTTTAACATTACGAGCCGTCGGGTTTACCGCTAAACCATCGGAAAGTGCTATAATAAATCTATACAATGCGCAAGATACCATGAGCGTAGGATTTTGTTTGTTGGCTTGTTGTTAAGCGAAACCAGATTTTGAACGTTACAAGAGCTCAGACTTACTGCTGAGCCACTGGGAGGCGAGAGGAAGTACAAATAGTACAAAATAAGCTAGTGAGAAATTTTCTTTTCGTAAAATTGTAACTAACAACTTCTCCCTTTTCAACCAGAATCAGAAAAAATTCGGCACGACAAAAAATGTAAGAGACGACATCAAGCAATTTAAGAAATGGAAACATTATCTTCACGATCAAACGAAATTACTACAGCAAAGTATCATGATCAAACAAGTTGAGATATTTGTCGTACTTCTCTTAGCACGTTCGAAAAAAAAACACTAATGGAACGTATGTATCCAGGTTAATCAGTAACACGTTGAAGTGAATAGGGTACTTAAGTTGTATTACTGCAAAGAAAAAAAAAACGTACGGGCAACAATAATACTAGTCCTAATTGTTTCACCTGATAAAAACATCCTGAGAATAAAAAAAATAACACTTCAGTTGGAAATAAATATTTCTGTTTAATCAAATATTCTCAAATCATCTTAAAACAGGTGCCTTCATTAAATTAAGCTTCCTCGATGAGTACAGCTTTAAAAGTGGAAATTACGAACTAAAATAAAAACACCAAATGGTATTTTTAGCAATAATAAACGCAACGCCTTGAAATGTGTTTAACAATGTCTTGAGTAGGATGTAACCTTAAATGTAGTGCAAGTCTCAACAATATGATGAGAATATGAACAGTTACGAAAGTGAGGTTCTTCAATGTGGGCAATAGCGTTGACCCTGGCACACCTGGAAAATATCTATAACGTTCAATACTTATAGAACTTGTTGTTATAATATCAGATATTTGTTGTTGTTGTTTGTTATTAAGCACAAAGCTACACAAAGGATTATCTGTGCTCTGCCCACCACGGGTATCAAAACCCGGTTTTTAGCAGTATAAGTCAGCAGACATACTGCTGTTCCACTGGCGGGCGAATATCAGATAAGTTAAAATATTGCTCCAATTTAACTTGCATGCTAAAAGATAAATAAGGTAGTTCAATAAATATACGCATCAAAGTTACAGCTATTTGAGTGATATATGTTACGGAAAAGTTCTGTAAGTTCACCTTGTTAAACGAAAAATCAGGTATACCATTAAAAAAAAGAAAAAAAAACACATCAAGATCATATTTAATCCAGTGATACAGTTTACTAAACCTCTATAATGTCATATTGTTAAAATATAAATAAGGTAGTCCACATAACTCGAGTGATACAGTTTCCTAAAAACATTTTGTAATCTCATCTAAAAGCGCATTTAAACTAAACATAAAATCCCACTTATAAGTTTCATGTAGCATCCATTAATAAAATAAAAATAAAAAATACCCTCGTACCATTCATCCGGTCACTCTCGTTTCAAGCGCTCATTTTGAATAGATCAGTTTAGAATCACCACTCAGTTATATTGAACAAAATGGAATGGTAAATTACGAGCTAAGATGAATGTAAATTCAATTTTACAGCACATGAATAAAATTATGGAATTTAAAAAGTTCCAAATTACTTTAATTTCTTGTGTTTATAAGATATCGCCTATCGTTTGAGCCAAAGTAGGATTTCGTCTTTTTTTTCTTGCTCAAGTGTTTTCGGATGATTTGTTTGTTTGTAATTAAGCACAAAGTTATTGGGCTATCTGTGCTCTGCCCACCACGGGTATCGAAACCCGGATTCTAGCGTTGTAAATCCGCAGACATACCGCTGTGCCACTGGGGGGCTTTTCGGATGAATAAAATATTCTATACGATGTTATGTGACGGGTTATATAATAAATTATCTTAAATACTTTTTTAAAAGTCAATAAAATTATAAACGAGAAGTTTACGGTTCTCAAGGTCAGCGTATAATACGGTTCTCAAGGTCAGCATTCAAAACATTCCTTGGTACAATTTGTATGCAGAAATTCGGTATCACTGAATATTCTCATGCATTTCAGCCGAAGGTGCTCAAATTTATTGTATAGACTTATTATATAATGTTCCAGCAGTACATCAAAACGTTATTTGTATTTTACGTCTCGCTGATGAGTTTAGATTGCTTTTAGACCACAGATCTAAAAAAAGTATTTAATTGTAATCTACAATCGTAAATTGTCAATTACTATTGTTATCAAATACATATCAATTAAAATGTCATTTTAGACAGCTCAATACTCTTAAAAATATATTGCTTTTTAAAGGTATTTATTAGATTTATGTTACTTGAAAGTTTATAAAAACGTATCTGACAAACTCACACACGAATATATAACATGTTTGCTGTACCAACAAAGATCCAACTTCTTGTCTTGCTAAAAGATTAACATTCTGAGCTTCACAAGTATTTTTAAAGCAAATAAAGGTGTTTACGTTTACATGAAACTTCTGAAGCAATAAATCACTACAAAAGACATTCAACTTTCGTTTCAAAAACTGCAGATGAAAAACATTCATCCACTCATAGAACGTAGGTAGAGAAACTATAACGCGCACGCATCACGAGTGCTCTAGAATGCAAGTGTAAAATATAAACACCTTTAGATAATATATTGTTGCGTTCAATAGGATGTCAACTCTTGATAAAGCCATGAGATGAAATGATGAAGAAATAAATAATTTCCATTGAATGCTGGCTGCTTCTGTTTATACTCCAGTATGCATTACACTACCTGAAAACCTCAGATAATACATTGCTACAAATATGTGAAACTCAGAACTCTGAAGATTCACTATTCTTTTTTTTTTTTAGAAATCTCATAATTTCTATTTTTGTTATACTAAACAGAGAAGATATTTTTAAACTGTTAATTGAAATTTAGTAACAAAAGAACCTAAGCCTTCCTAATAATGTTGGTATACAGCGAAGATATAATGTAGGGACTACTTCACGCCTAATACACTTAACTGACACATGTATTAAAACATTTGAATGCTAGAATAATAGGACAGTTGGCTAATGACAGAGAAAGATTCTTACATGAAAAAGTCTTAAAACCCCTTTCTTAAAATCTTGTTAATTACGCCTGTTAAAGGTTCCTTGAGGATAAACTTCCCTTTATTTTCAAATTCACTCACTCACTCTCAAGTTTGTTTATTTCAGTTGCTTAAAATCTTTCTATGTTTCTTGACACTTTCATGGTCACATTTTCTTGAATTTTTTTTTCACTGGATATCGCGTGAATAAAGCGTATTGTCAATTACCACCCAAAAGGCAGAAAAATGTTAATCTCTCCTGATAGAATTAAGTTCTTACACAAAATTATACACAAATACTTCCGGTAGTACCTACGGCATATTTGGTGTGACTTATGTTTCACAAAAATACATTTCATTATTCGGGAAATAAAAAAAGGAAGAAAATACAGAATGAAAGAACAAGGCAGATAGGAAATATAACAAGTAAGGAAAACTTAACGAAATATCGCAAAACTAAGAAACATAATTAGAGTGATAAAAATTTGACTAAATAACTTACACATAGAAAGCCTATTAAGTATGACAAAACATGACGCAAGAGCTCACATACCGGAAACATACATAGTATGAAAAAACGTGACAAAATAACACACATATACGAAACTTGTATTTTACAAAAACTCGGCATAAGAACTCAAATATAGACAACTTACAGAGTGTGACAAAAACTTGACGAAAGAGTTTGTATACAAGAAACCTACTAAACGTGATAAGAATTTGACGAAAAAACAAACATATAGAGAACTTATTAAATGCGACTAGAACTAAATGAAAGAACACACAGACCGAAATCTGCTAAATGTTATAAAATCTGAAGAAAGAACACACAGACAGAAATCTGCTAAATGTTATAAAATCTGAAGAAAGAACACACAGACAGAAATCTGCTAAATGTTATAAAATCTGAAGAAAGAACACAGAGACAGAAATCTGCTGAATGTTATAAAATCTGAAGAAAGAACACACAGACAGAAATCTGCTAAATGTTATAAAATCTGAAGAAAGAACACACAGACAGAAATTTGCTAAATTTTATAAAATCTGAAGAAAGAATACAGAGACAGAAATCTGTTAAATGTTATAAAATCTGAAGAAAGAATACACACAGAGAAAAGACAAGCAGCCACAAGCAATGAAGAACTAATGCAAGTTAACACTATAAGGTGAAAGTACGAATCGATACAATTTGATAACCAATAAAGAGAAAATTTTATAATTACTTTATTAAACACACACACATCTGAGCCTACACGAATGCGAAGTGGCATAATCTCTTTTTAAATATAAAGTAAACTCCATTCTTAACATTTCAAGAGTTCCAGTGTGATGCTTGCTTACATGCTCACTTGGTTAAATAATCAAATTTTATACTGTTATAAAGGAACACACCTGATCACGTTTTAGTGAAAATTAGGTTAGATTAGGTTAGGTTAGGTTAAACTTAGATATTATAATCCAGTTTTAATTCTCAAGCATCAAAACAAATTAATATCTATTACTTGTTTATAATAATTCGTTCATTATAAATGAGTTTATTGTGTGTAAATTTAACTTTTATTTCCAGGAGAAGCTTGGGTTACAACATATTTTATAAAGGTTCACTTAAAACTTACGAAGTTCTCACACCAATTTATAAAATGGACAAAAATTCTTCCTTATCATGAAATAATCTCATAAAAATAACTGTTATGAATTATCGAACAATAGTCTGTATTTGTGAATCATCAAAACTTTTCTAGTTATTTTCCTAGAATCAAAAGCTAAAATCAGCAAGATGATATTGTACAAAATGTCTTGATAAAATGTAGTGCAATACCTGGGTACTTTTAGATATGAATAAAAATTCATAGAAATTATATTTGAAAATTGAATTAAAAGAGATTATTTATTTTTATTATCATTACCCACCCAGTAATTCAGCGGTACGTCTGACAGCTTATAACACTAAAACCGGGTTTCGATATCTGTGATGGGCACTGCATGGATACTTCATTGTTTAATTTTGTGCCTTATAACAAAACAAACAATTATTAATGTGCTTAAGTTCTGCGCTTTTTTTTCTTTCACGGTGATAGCTACAATAATTGATCAATCATTGTAAGAAACGTGAAATTATGGTTATTGTGCAATTCGTCGTGCTCTACGCACTATGTACAGAGTATAGGTGTAATTATTACAATATTTATGAAGTATTGTTTTGTTATCGCCCTACATTTTATAGCAGTATTGATTGTAAGCATTGGCCCCGTGTCCTTTATAAAGATGTATTCAAGTAAAAGCCCCCCAGTGGCACAGCGGTATGTCTGCAGACTTACAATGCTAGAAACCGGGTTTCGATACCCGTGGTGGGCAGAGCACATATAGCCCTTGTGTAGCTTTGTGCATAATTAAAAACAAACAAACAATTTAAGTAAAAATGTTTACAAATGTATGTTGGTGACATCGTTGTCGTCTTTGTTCCTTATAAAACGCATACATTTGAAATCATTTCTACTTTATTTTATTTTCATCAAGGGATGAAGATGAGTAAATATACCAGGATTTTCATCAGGTTAATTTTCAATTCGTTTATGTGCATCAATCTTTCTTCCATTTCGACCTGAAGCAATTTTTTACAATCGAATTGGTTGATAAGATCATCTCAATAAGTTGTGCTTTCTGCTTATTGTAATCGCACTTTCTAATTGTATTATAACACATTTATTTAAAAATCAATTCTTGAGAGACGTGTTGATCAGATTCAGTTTCCGTGATGGCTTAAAAATTCTAAATTTATCTTGAGTTTTCTAAAACTTTTGATTAAACAATTAAACTAGAGTTTTCTCCAAAAGCTACAGTGCCTGAAGAACTACAGAACATTTCTAAAGAAAAATTCGTACTATCTTTCTCTAATGTCTGTGACGAATTGTTATATCACAATTTCAAGTATCATAATGTAATTAATCACTGAAAATACTGGCATTACCCTGGTCCAATAATCTGACATAAAATGTTCAGTTGTTATTTTTTGGTGTGTTTTAAACATCGACCAAGTTAAGTTAAAACGAAAATATTAGTATTTATGAAACCTTTGTTTTCTTCCTTTTTAACAATATATTTTACTGGCGAATAGAGAATTGTTAAATCTTTTGGACATAAAATATCTCTTACAAGTTGTACAGCATCGTAACAAAAATCGAGAGAAGTACAGGAATATCAGTATCACTGAAGAAATAAGCTACCAGTTTAGAAGCTTTAGCTCTTCTGACAATAGATTAGATGATGATGTGTGTGGGACAGTTTATCTCGTCGAAGTTGAAAAATGCCAAGTCTCGTGCGAGTTATTACAATCTTCACAGTTGAAGAAACAATTCGGCAATATTCAGATATACAAATAAAACAAGAGAACAGTTCCATTTACTAATAAATATACTTCATTGTTTAAATATTATTAGGCAGACGATAGCACCGCCTATGTAGGGATGGCTCGGATTGTTCATCGAAATGCTAGTTAAATATTTCTTCAATAGGTCATCAAAACTTTACTATACTATACGGCGTTTTCTCTTAATATCTATGTAATAACTGAATCACAAGTTCTGGAAATGTTTATAAATATCATAGAAAAAGTTGAATTTCTTGTTCTTCTTTCTTCTGATTCTTTTCTTTTACATGATGATTCAAAACCAAAACAATGGCGTCTACCGATTTCACTTAGGTAACATAATTTCAAACAGAGTATCCGCTTTTATAAGTATTATTAATAACTAGTAGTAATTAAAGAAAATCATAATTCTAGTGTAAACAATGTTATCGTTACCCCTTGAAGTTAGCTTTCTTACTGAAGTTTGATGTTCCTTTGAAAACTTTAAGTACAGGCTGAAACAGGAATTAACAATCAATAATAGATAAACAATAAATATTACAATTGGAACCTCACTGTATTTAGAACTTGATTATAAGTACAACCTTTCTATGTCTATTGAAAAATTGCATAAAGAAACAACAAGAAACAAACAAGTAGAGAAAAACTAAAAAAGGAAGTAAATGTAGGGATGGCTAATATCAATCCTTCAAAAACAATGCAAACAAGATAGTAGGGATGGCATTTGCATCATCCCTTGTTCTTTCTTTACTTGTTACCATAACTGGAACACTCAAATGGTCTAGTAGTACAGTATGAAAAGCATGTAAATTTTTCGTGTGAACACTGCTTCAGAAACATTACATATGTAATGCAGATCAAAGTCACCTAATAAAAATCTTATTGAATACAATAGAAATGTTTGGGCTTTTATAACTTCAGTGACAGGTCATGAACCAAAAAACGCAAGGATATCTATATCTCATTCTGTGAGGAACATATCAATAAGTCAGCAAAGAACACTTGCATGTTTCCTTGTGTTGCATCACAATAATGAAATATTTAAATATTACCATGTATTTTCACTCCCACAACCTTTCATGTATGTTACATTTTTATAGCACAGAAAATAACATAAGTAAAAATAGTTAATAATTTCAAAGTGTTTTTCTTAATTCTTGCATTTGTGCCTTATTATGTTTATCATCAGAAGGTAAATAATATTTGTATTAAATGATGAGAAAGAAAGAAGACACATGTTGATACCCTATATGTTTGTATATGTTGTAAAATCAATAGACTACATTGTTATCTAGATTAATAATATCACGTTGGATATTAAAAGTTATATCTGGTACAATACATTTATCTGGATAAAACAGAACGTATTCTTCAGAATAACATCGTCTAGTGTATCAGAAGAAATATCTTTGGTACCTCGAACACAAGTGCCAGCATCCACTAGCCTTAACGTTTGTTCATCGCCTTGTTTACTTACGTATTCAATAAAACAATAAAAAACATAACATATTACACCAGACAGTTTAATTAAAAACCACGTTTCGCTACAAAACAGTTCATCAAACAAAATGGGAAGAGTGTACACGTATATAACTCGAAGTGTCCTATCATCTGGACTAATAAGTTATATTCGTTTTTCCTCTTAAATTACAAAATTCTTATATCATTGGTAATAATCTTGTAACTAAATTCATGTCGGTCAACATCGGTTTTAGGCTGTTAAGCAACAACTTTTATTTTATACGTAAACTTTTCTCGTCACGTTTGCTAGCGAGAATTTTAAACAAAGTTTGATATACAACAATATCACTACACGAAAACATTTCTCGTCACGTTTGATATACAACAATATCACTATACGTAAACTTTTCTCGTGACGTTTGCTAATGAAAATGTTAAGTTTGATATACAACAATATCACTACATGTAAACATTTCTCGTCACGTTTGATATACAACAATATCACTATACGTAAACTTTTCTCGTGACGTTTGCTAACGAAAATGTTAAGTTTGATATACAACAATATCACTACACGTAAACATTTCTCGTCACGTTTGATATACAACAATATCACTACACGTAAACTTTTCTCGTGACGTTTGCTAACGAAAATGTTAAGTTTGATATACAACAATATCACTATACGTAAACGTTTCTCGTGACGTTTGCTAAACAACGTTAAACAAAATTTGATATATAACAATATCACATTCGCCAAGCACGAAGTATACTTAATTTATTATTCGTCACTAAATTTGTATGCTCTTTTATGCGTGTTTCTAATCACCTAATGGTTGAATTAATATACTTATAATCACACAGAGGACATATAATTTCAATTTTACCACTATATATATATATATGTTTATAATTATAAAATTCTGTCTCTATTTCTGAATTTTTTTATTCTGTTCTTGGGTTTAAAAACTACTCTTGAATAAACTTACGGATAGACTCTATGAAATGACTTGCGCATCTGATTTTGTACATTAATATACGTTTACCCGAATACAGTAGTAATATACATACTAAAATATTAAAAACGCACGCACAACTTTAACTTATTGAACAATAAAATTTGATTTATTAAAAACGGGGTATACCCCCCCCCCCCAAACGGACTATACATGTTTTGGCGACACACTACGCTACCGTGATCAGCAGTTTGATGATAGCGGCGTAATGAGCCTCCAAAACATGTAGTCGTTTTCGGTATATCATACGTTTTTAATCTTTTATCTGTGCTCCATTGCGTCTAATTTAGTTATTACAGATACTGTTTTTTGTGTCATTGATCGTTTGTTTGAAATTAAGCACAAAGTTACACAATGGGCTATCTGTAGTCTGCCCACCACGGGTATCGAAACCCGGATTCTATCGTTGTAATTCCGCAGACGTACCGCTGTGCCACTGGGGGACTTGTGTCATTGATATTAACCTTATCTAAATAATTATGTATGATATTTTCAATTATACTTTACACTAAAGCGTTGGCCTGTTACATAAAAACGAGGATGTTATAAGATTTCAGTGAACAATTTTTTTTTTCAGAAATTGCTATGAGTTGCTACTAAGGAATCTCATTTTTACTCAGTACCAATATACATGATTGAATTTATGGATTTGCAATGGATCACGGTGAGCGCCATCACTTGCCAGTTTGTTCCTTTGCCATCATGAAAGGCAATGTTTTGAAAACTCTCCATTGAACTTTAAACCTTTGTGCTATCGAAGATACGTTAATGACATTTGTCATGTTTAGTGATCCTTGCCATATTAGTCAGTTTCTTTTTTTACAAAACTCTTAATAAACATCATAACAATAAAATATTTATTGTAGAACAATAAGAAAAACATCAAGAAACAGAGCTATCTCTATTGTAATACGGACCTGTACATACTGAAGACATTGTCCTGTATCATAAGATACAGGTCTATCTTTATTGTAATACGGACCTGTACATACTGAAGACATTGTCCTGTATCATAAGAAA
>NW_013666559.1:312344-327884 GCF_000517525.1 Limulus polyphemus | reverse complement strand
CAGGGCTATCTTTATTGTAATACGGACCTGCACATACTGAAGACATTGTCCTGTATCATAAGAAACAGAGCTATCTCTATTGTAATACGGACCTGTACATACTGAAGACATTGTCCTGTATCATAAGAAATAGGTCTATCTTTATTGTAATACGGACCTGTACATACTGAAGACATTGTCCTGTATCATAAGAAATAGGTCTATCTCTATTGTAATACGGACCTGTACATACTGAAGACATTGTCTTCACATTTTCTATACATATTTCGAATGGCGTAAATATGCACAGTTACTCGCTGCAAATCAAATTTATCTATACTAAAGTGATTTGTTTACACTATACTTTCCGGAACCACGCCTCGATTGACAAAGGGCGCCGCCATCTTTTAGCAATGTATAAACAATTTCACAGTGGCATTCCTGACGTCACGTGAGGCTGTTCGTTTAATTTTACTTTCGAGGTGTTTTTTGCATTATTTGTTGAAAAGAATAGTATTATTTTACTTTATTTCTTTAATATCTTAGACTCTACTGCGTGAAGATATTATATTCTTTCATAAGGTTGGTTGAGTGTTATTTCCTTTCTTTGAGTCCGACTCACTTGATTGCACGAACAAACTAATGCGCTTGCGCGATTGCACACTCCCTACACGTAGCTGTACGCCATTATTATTTTGTTTACGGTCTGAGTAAGGATACTTTATTTCAACTTCGAAAGGTATGGAACAATCTTTCAAATACTTTACGCACTTTGTGATGTCTTAATTACTAGAGGCCCTACATCAATTCTAGCTATTTCCAAAATATGCGCCATCGACTCATCAAGCAGTGTTGTTTTCCTTTTCACTTTACCATCATCGTGGATTATCCACCGATCCTTTCTAGTATTCTAATATTAAAAGTTGGATTCCAGAATTGTTTAATGTAGATTTGGTTAAAATATTATATCATCGTGCTTATAAAATAGATATCAGCTCGAATATTTACATAAAAAAATCAATTTATATTAAAATGTTGCAAAATAAAAATGGTTTCAGAAATAACATAATAGACCATATCATACCTAATCATTAAATAACATAACAGACGATATCATACCTAATCATTAAATAACATAATAGACAATATCATACCTAATCATTAAATAACATAACAGACCATATCATACCTAATCATTAAATAACATAATAGACCATATCATACCTAATCATTAAATAACATAACAGACCATATCATACCTAATCATTAAATAACATAATAGACAATATCATACCTAATCATTAAATACCATAACATACCATATCATACCTAATCATTAAATAACATAACAGACCATATCATACCTAATCATTAAATAACATAACAGACCATATCATATCTAATCATTAAATAACATAACAGACCATATCATATCTAATCATTAAATAACATAATAGACAATACCATACCTAATCATTAAATAACATAATAGACAATACCATACCTAATCATTAAATAACATAATAGACAATACCATACCTAATCATTAAATAACATAATAGACAATACCATACCTCATAATTTAGGTAAGTTAATGGTGTTAGATAAAATATAATGTTCGAAAACAATGTATATAATATTATCATATATGGATAAATATATTAAATGTATAAAGCGTAAGTCATTTCATACAACCCATCCACAAATTGATTTAAAAGTACTTTTTAAACACGAGAATAAATGACAAATTGTTTTCAGGTATAAAAACAGAATTTGTTAAACAATATAATATAAATGCTTTCTGTGTGATTCTAAGTATATTAGTTCGACCACTTGGTGGCTAGAAACACGCATACGGGAACGTGCAAATTTAGCGATGAATAATAAATTAAGTATACGTGCTTGGCACACGTGATATTGTCATACTTCAAATTGTTTAAAATTCTCGCTGTAGGTCGAGACAAGAAAAGTTTACGTTTTTAAGAAAGGTTGTAAATTAAAATCAGAAGTGAGCGAGATGGGTTTAGCAGCGACACTATTACTAATGATACAAGAATTATGTTGGAGTACGGGAAAATATTAGAGAGAGCTAAGTTACAAAAAACTCTACAATCTGTACATACACACACAATTTTGAAAACTCACAAGGTTTGATTTAAATTTTCCAAATTCGAAGTTTCGTTCCCAGCTTTCCTTACAACATTTTCTTCAATACTGTTTTAACACATAACCAGGTCAAACTTTTTAATAGAATGACATTCCGCTAATACTAAGGTAAAACATAAGGGAATTGTCTACGTGTAAGTCTTCTGTACAACAGTTAAGCCTGACAGAATGAGTCTTTCTCCCTCATAACTCTCTGACATAGTTTTGGTTACAACCTTTAGTCTTTATAACTCTCTGACATAGTTTTTATTACAACAATCTTTAGTCTTTATAACTCTCTGACATAGTTTTTATTACAACAATCTTTAGTCTTCATAACTCTCTGGCATAGTTTTGATTACAATAACGTTTAGTCTTCATAACTCTCTGACATAGTTTTGGTTACAACAACCTTTAGTCTTTATAACTCTCTGACATAGTTTTTATTACAACAATCTTTAGTCTTCATAACTCTCTGGCATAGTTTTGATTACAACAACCTTTTATCTTCATAACTCTCTTTTGAATACAACAACCTTTAGTCTTCTTAGTTTTAGTCAGATCGAATTAAGTTTTACGTAATAGAATCAACATGTTTCAAGTACCCGAAATGCTCCTATGTTCCAATATAATACATTGTAATACTTTCATCGAGAGAAAGGTATCAAACCAATATGGACGACTGAAGCACTGTGGCACTCGTCTATTAAATATACAACTACAAAAACTAAGGTATATATGCTAAATATTCCAAAACTTGTATGTCATCGCACCCACATCTTTGCTTGTGTAAAAACGAGTAATGTTAGCAGTGTAGAAAATGTGGATATGAAAGTAGTTTACTAATGGTTGAAAAAGTAATGTTTAACCTAGCATATGGTATCATAATCCCAAAGCTAATATTAAACCGAATTTTGAATGTTTGCATATGTTTATTTTTTACAATGGACCAAAAACCTCGTACTAATACACATTTCATATGAACCTAAGTTCTAAAAACTCACGTGATCTGTGTGAAATGCTTGACCTTAATTAACGCTCAAGAACTTAGCAAACTCAGAAAAATAAAGACGATGCTACAACTGTAATATAGATGTGAAATGTATTGGAAGTTTTAGTTTAATTAAGTGTCTCTTTTGCGTTTCTCTAAGTTTTGATTAGCATCAAATAAAGAGGTCATTGTTATGCTGTAGACTTCTCACTGTATAATCATGTTTGTCTTCCTCTTGCGTGATATGCTAAATAAATCACTCTAGATAATGAAACAATGTATTTCTCTAGCATAGCAATAACATTATAGCACAAAATACAGATAGGATTTCCAATATACAGGTGGATTTTTAGTGACTAGTAACTAGTTGATTTTACTCACCCATAATAAAGAAAAGGTGAAATCTACTTTTTTATGTATGTGCTTTCAGCTTTGCTCAGCTTTATTTGAAAGTGTGTTCAGTTTTAACTGCTCTCACACTACTTGCTTTCACTCAAGTAAGATTTTTTTTACCTTGTAATTACCTAAATAGACGAAAGTTGGTGAAAAGGTTAATACACCGGTGACTGGGTAGAGCCAAAACTGTAGCACAAGAGCCCTTTTTTAGTACAGGAAAAAAATTGCTATTGAAGAAAACAAATGAGGTTAAAATCTGTTATTTAGCAATTTGATCTGACAGAAATCATAATTTTTAGAATTCTGTATAAGCTTTATTTTTAAGAAATTCATGCCTCTTCCATCAGAAACAACTATTGTATCACAAACTTTTCTTATCCAAAGAAATCTATCATTATATTACATTAAGAATTTAAAATAGGAGTAAGAAAATATATATCAGTATATTTTATTCAGTGTTAAAAACGGGATTAATAACATTTAACAGCAATTGAATTTTGGTACCAGAGGTAAAGTGAAAGTTACAAATTTGTAAATAAATGCATTAGAAGGGTTAAATTCACCACAGAACATACACTAACATAACCATCATGCACAGCGAAGTTTCGATAATGGACTTTATGAAGGATGGATGGTTGTAGCTATGGTGTGTTTAGAGAAAAGTAATAATAAAGAAAGTGTTGTAGATATACCTAAAGATAGTACGTATAACACACATGATTTCAGTTGAATAAAAGAATAATCACATTATTTATGTCCCCCGAAACTCGGTTGTATTTGGTTAAAACCCACAAATCTCAAACTTTTAGTATTTATTGCCAAACCAGACGGTGAAACGATGAAACCATTTTTATTATATATTGAATTATCTTTTACTGATTTTACACACACACACATACATATGGCCTGGTAGTTAGGGGGCTTCACTCGCAATCTGCGGGTCGTGAGTTCAAATCCCGTCATCGAAAATACTTGCCATTTCAGTGTGAGGGCGTTATAATGTGACGTTCAATACTACTTTTCGTTGGTAAAAGAGTAGCCCAACAGTTGGCGGTGGGTAGTGTTTACTGGCTACCTACCATTTAGTCTATCATTCTAAATTATAAACGGCTAGGACAAATACCACTAGAGTTCCTTCGCTCGAAATGAACAAAACAAGCAAGCACCCGCCCCACCAAGCTTTGGACATCGTCATTATAGTTTTGCTTATACAAACTCTAACACTTCGAATTTTCAGGGTATTTATAACATTTCCATACAACTCTGACTACTGAATATAATAGCATTCTAAGAGGTGTGTAGTTGTATAATATTTCTAATAATCTTGTTTTTAATTATAATACAGACGATTACAAATCCATTGTTAATTGAAGACACGCTTATTAGATAAACTTCTCACTACAACTTCTCCCTAATAGTTAGCAAGAGAAGAATCATGTTCATGAAATCTGTGACGTTTCAATCGTAGCGTTAAAGATGATTTCTGCAACCAATAGACCTAGACCTAATGAAACCGTCTTACAACGTAATCCAATCTAGAATTATGGTAGTGTTAAACCCGCAAGTTCAGCGTTTCTCATTTCTTGTGTGCGTGTGCTTTTTTCTGAGGTTATTCGAAACTGTACTGAGAAATACATTGATACACTATCCTCTGATATATGATAAAAACAAATATTTGATACTTTCCACGAAAAATTTAGAGTCATCTCTCAGCTCCTAAATTCAAAATGACTTAATCGCCAAGTATATATCTTTTTTTACGGAATAAAAACAGATATACAAACAGTTATTAACCATCTTGCAAGAAATTCAAAATTAATAATCATTAGAGTTATACTAGTTGTAGTAAACTGTAAGTGGTACTACCCTTAAAGTAATACTTTAATAATACTTGAAGGGTTATGGATATTTAACATAAGTCCAATATGAGATTTAAACCCCAAAAATTAAACCCCAGAGTCCTGACCCATACTATCCATGTCTGACTGTAAACACTGCAGTGCCCTCCTCAGTGCTTAATAATTGCACAAATAATATCGTACAGATTGTCTCGTAAGTTGTATAATATCATATAAAAATTTCCAAGAAACCACTCTTAATACTTACATTCTATATGAGAAACACAAACCACACGTCTAAAACTAACCTATTTACCTAAAGCTTTTCGTTTTCTGATCTGTTAGTACAAATTAATAACTTAATTATTAACAATATAAACATATTTTCATGTACAACATACCAAGTAGCAAGTGAAAAGAAGAATAGCTCAAGAAAGGGCGAATAATTCTAAATATTTTTAAAAGTTGAAAGGAAGTATTAAATAAATTGGTGTATGAAATATATATGTATACATACACGTATCTACTGTTTTCAAAACACTTCATTTATCTTAATTATCATGACTTCATCTTTCGTTCCTACTTTGAATAGTTATAAAAATATTTAGACCACCCTCTGTCTGGTGGACTATCCACATATCTTATAATTTATATAATTATTTTACACAACACGTGAACTGTGAGGAAGTCATTATATTTTTCCTATTTTAATCTTGAATGAAAATTTTACATCACAATATCTTGTTTCAAAACTAGTACGTTGAATAAATCATCAGTTAGAATACCATACCTCACTTTCATCAACAAATGAAGATCGATTTTAATCACTAATAAACTTCTGACACTAGGTTTTTGATACACGTTGTCACCGTTGGAGAACAGCTCTGTCTGGAGTTCCGTTAATTCCTATGTATTCATGGTTTTTGATACACATGGTCACCGTTGGAGAACAGCTCTGTCTGGAGTTCCGTTAATTCCTATGTATTCATGGTTTTTGATACACATGGTCACCGTTGGAGAACAGCTCTGTCTGAAGTTCCGTTAATTCCTATATATTCATGGTTTTTGATACACATTGCCACCGTTGGAGAACAGCTCTGTCTGGAGTTCCGTTAATTCCTATATATTTATGGTTTTTGATACACATTGCCACCGTTAGAGAACAGCTCTGTCTGGAATTCCGTTAATTCCTATGTATTCATGTTTTTTGATACACATTGCCACCGTTGGAGAACAGCTCTCTCTGGAGTTCCGTTAATTCCTATATATTTATGCTATTTCATTTGTTTTCAAGGTAGAAAACTAGCATTGTGACAACCTCTAGCGATAGTTACTGATGAAGAAATGTATTCTATAAAACTGTAGTATTCGGTTAAAAAAACAGGCATAGAATTTACGCGTTTCCAATTCCAAATAGTTTATACGTTTTAAGTTTCTATATAAGTATTTTTCTACGTCCTACCACTAACTATCACTAAACAAAGGAGCTAGTGCGACTTACGTTTAAGCATTAGTGAATTCTTAGGTTGTAAGAAGGTTTATAAGTTGCACAGATTTAAATATTGTATTCGGCCACACACATTTTACAACGGCATATCTGTTGTGCAAGATGCAATACCTCCTAATGAAATTTACTGCTACTCTCGTGAGGTTAATTACGTTGTATATTAAGTTTCGCCGCTACTTTTCTTGCTTTGTGAATGTGTCTTATATGGAAGCCATCCTGCTATTTAGGTAGTTGTAACTTAAAAATACGCTTTACCCGAGTAAAAATAATAACAAACAAATGAACTACAACGTAGTAAAATCTCGAAATAAAAAGTCCATAAAATTACTGTAAGAAAAACAAAGTGGTCAGCAATTTGGAGAAAACGACTTTTCTTTTGGTCACGACGAAGGTCATATGACTGAAACGATGACCACTTAAGTTTTGTTTTATTACAGCAATTATAATCATATTTCCATATTTTATGTGAAGATTTACGTGTTATGCAGGTAAGCCTTCCAAATGTGTTTGTGTATAGTTAAAGTGTTGCAGATGAAGCTATTCTAATCTCCACATTGTATAGAGAAGTGTTGAAAGAGATTACCCACTAATCTCCGCATTGTATAGAGAAGTTATGAAAGAGATTACCCACTAATCTCCGCATTGTATAGAGAAGTAGTGAAAGAGATTACCCACTAATCTCTACATTGTATAGAGAAGTGTTGAAAGAGATTACCCACTAATCTCCGCATTGTATAGAGAAGTAGTGAAAGAGATTACCCACTAATCTCCGCATTGTATAGAGAAGTAGTGAAAGAGATTACCCACTAATCTCTACATTGTATAGAGAAGTAGTGAAAGAGATTACTCACTAATCTCTACATTGTATAGAGAAGTAGTGAAAGAGATTATCCACTAATCTCTACATTGTATAGAGAAGTAGTGAAAGATATTACCCATTAATCTCCGCATTGTATAGAGAAGTAGTGAACGAGATTACCCACTAATCTCCGCATTGTATAGAGAAGTAGCGAACAAGATTACCGTTATACACAAAATTAATTTCTTCGGGCAGGCGATATACTTGTAAACTGCTAGCGCGATATTTAATAAGAATTTATTACTTTGCAAATAAAGGAACTTTAAGGGAGATTTATTAGCAGTTATACAATAAAGTATCCATTCTCTATAGGGTTACCAACTACGCAGTATTTGTAGCGTAGGATGGAGAGGAAACATCAGTGAGAAGGTAGTTATTATCATATCTTAAAAATTTTACTTTCAAAAACAAAGATCAAAAACATTTACTTTTCAGAGAAATATCTTACAAATTAGCGTCTTTATAATATTTGCTTCTTAATATATTGCCTTAAAACATAACATACAATTTTTTATTGACGTAAACCATTAACTGTTTAGTGACATTTCATAAACAATCTGTTCACTCTTGTTCTTTTCTTACTAGCTGGCTTACGGGTAAACACAAGGTGCTTCAACACATACAACCTAAGTCTATTGCTAAACAATAATGAACACCCAAAAAAGTGGACTTAAGCTGTTGCTCAATTGAAAATTATTTTTATTTGGTACAATGTTATTTGGTTCTGTTTAAATACCTCCCGGTGATACAGTGGTAAGTCTTCGGATTTACAACACTAAAATCAGGGGTTCGATTCCTCTAAGCGGACACAGCAGATAGCCCGATGTGGCTTTACTATAAGAAAACATACACACAATCTCTGTTTAAATAATCAAACCAATGAATTGCTGTATCACGTAGTGTAAAAAATCGTTTGATATTATATTTTGCTGCGGCATAGCAGCTCATAGAATGGCTCTAATTTTATTTTATTTTTTTCAAATACAAACTTTTAGCTCATACCTCCGTCATCTCTTGACCGATTTTAGATATAATTACAGTTTTGGACTCAGGAAGTCAAACCCTTTCGATTGATGTATTTGACCACGCTCAAGGTTTCATAGGTTAATTTACTCTAATCATGCCTAAAGGAATCTCAAGTGCCGCGGCTATTGACGATTCCCTCTTGCTTTTACTTGTATCATCGTGTAATTTTTTCATTCCAGTATTTTTAATGTGAATCTCGATATTAATCTTGGTTCACATGGTAATGATCCGCTAGATTTTAAAAAAGCAAGTTAGATAAAAGTACACAACCAAATGAAGCAGTTGTATATTTTTATAACAGAGGAATAATCACGGATATAACGAAACATGCTCATTTCGGGAAAACAACACATTGATTTATATATCACCAGAATTTTTACTTGCAAATTAGCAGGTTAGCAACGTCTTTATTTACAAAAAATAAAATCTACACTTTTACTTACAGATGATCAGACTGTTTATTCACGGACGAATGAGATAAGTGCTTACTTAGCTATGTTTGTTTATTTATAGGTGAACAAAATGTTTATTTCTTGGCAAATAGCATTTCTAGTTACAAGCGACTAGCATGTTTTTATACAGATAAACAGTATGTTTAACTATAGGCGATCAGCATGCTTAATTAAGGTGGATATTTATTTACAAGAGAACTGCATTTTATCTGCAGCTGATCAGTCTGTTTATTTACGGATGAATAGTATTATTGTTTACTCGTAATGAATACGTTTATTTATAAGTGAATAAAACGTCTAATAACAGGTGATCAGTAGGTATATTTATAGCTAACCACCATGTTTATTTACAGTTAACTAACATGTTTATTTACAGGTAAACAGCATTTGTATTTACAGTTAATCAATATGTTTATTTATAAGTGAATTAAACATCTAATAACAGGAGATCAGCAGATTTATTTACAGCTGAACAGTAGGTTTATTTACAGGTAATCAACATTGATACTTACAGCTAAACAGCAGGTTTATTTACAGTTAACCAATATGTTTATTTACTGCTGTTGGATATACAAGACTGTTTTGTGTAAGAATTATTATTTAGTTTATTTAGTGATTTAATATTTAATGATTATGTAGTTTTCATAACAAGAGTGTTTAAAGTTAATTATTTTAAAAGCGATAGATATGACAAGTTTCGTTACGTACCTCTGTATGAGTGGTAAGTTGTGTACGCAGTTTAAGTGTTGTACTAGGCTTTTGTTATACTGTTAACGTCACGTTACTCGAATCTTCGGTATTTTTCTTGTGGCTTTAAGTGAGTATTGTTACATCATATCGTCTCGTAGTTTGTAGAAAGTTTGAGGCCCTAGTTAAGCAATGTATATATATAGGCGACCAAGTGAGCACAAATTAGGTTCAGTCAGAAAAACTTAGTTAGTGGAAGAAAACTTGAGATTAGCAGGCGTGTGAGTGATTAGCCTTAACTGGTGATTTCTACAGTATGTTTCACAGCTGTATTGTAACAACAGAAATAGGAAAAATAATTTGTCTTCTCAATTGAGTCTAAAATATATAAAACCCTCACAACTGATAACCAGCAAGTTTATTCACAGGAGACCTCCATTTGCATTTACAGATGATAAACTAGTTTATTTACAGATTAATAGCATAATTATTTGCTGGTGATCAGTGTGTTTATTACAGATGAACAACATTTTATTTACTAGTAAACAGTATTATTTAAAATTGTCAAGTATTTTGGAATAAGCTTATTTCATCATTAGCGTAAAAATAAAACAAAGAAAATTATTTTTAAAAATCGGATAATTGTGCTATATGTCCATGTATATAAGTTGGTTTAATAAATACATAGCGTGACTAATTTAATAACAGGTCACAAGTAAAAAAACAATATTTCGTATAAAACAAATACTAACCAATTATATTTTAGTTATACTGTGTGAGTGCATACAGCAATATAAAACCTCAAAATATTACAATATTATTTCATCTGAGGTCCAACATAAGATGACAGTACTGGAATATTTGAAAACATCTTAAATTTAATTAGATGAAAAACAAGCTATCTCCAAGGATTTATCTAGATTTTGTACATCATATGTTTTTCAGTTGTCATTTGCTTTTTCGATAAAATTGGAACACAAACGCGCGAGTAATACAAATTCGTCTTATGTAATAAAAGTTTTATTTGCGGAAAAAACGTTTCTTTAGGTTACTATAAATAAAAAACAATAGACAAAAAAAGATTCAAAATTATTTCTGTTGTAACTCTTGATGCAAGCTATTGTCGAGAACAAGATTTCATAAGATTTCTAAAATGTAAGTCACTAACACGCAAATAAATCACATGAATGATAGCTAAAAAATGTGTATGATACTCAAATGCTTAAAAATTGTGAAAATATAAAAAGATTGTCAGGTAATGATAACCATAGAATATCATCTGTAAAATTTATATCTCTGAATGGCATTTCAAAACAGTGGTTATGTTTGATATATTATATGTTGATAGCATGTCTTAATAAAAAACAAAGTATTCCACTCTTCTGTTTCATTATTATTAAAATAAAAATTTTAAAAAGTACAAAATGTCTTTTTTTTTACTTGAGTAATGAAGCACGTTGTGCTAATATAATAATAATAGGTAGGCAAACAACGATTTATAGGCACAAGGAAAAAATTTATTGATGGTGGAACATACTACAAAAAATGTTTGATGACAAGGAACCCACTTTGAGACTAATAATGCCCACTACCCATTCAAGTCGTCTTCAAGCATTATTAAAACATTGGTATGTTGAAACATGTGGTACGTTCCACTATCAATAATTTTTTTTCTTATACTTACACATATTTGTGTGCCTACCTATTTTTACACTGCACTGGTCATCACAAAATAAAATTCAGGGCGCAGGGATGTTCTGTAAATAATAAACAGAACGGAAAATTAATACCAATAAAAACAATTTATATAAATGCTTCTGCTCCCATCCCCATCCAGACAATGATATACTGACATTGTTTCAAACTCTAAGAACAACAAAGGGCAGATATTAAAGATACTGAAACATTGTTTGTGATCATATTATACAAAATAGTAAATCATTCCAATCTCTCACCAATTTATCGGAGATAACAAGATTTTAAGAAACTTGGTCTCGGTCTTCTCTGCGGTCCTCTCGGACTCGAAGGAGTGTGAGGGAACTAGTTTTGAAGAATCAAAACGCCTCATTTAACTTGATTCATCCAATCAATGTGTTGTTTAGTTTGAATTATTTTAATTATAGATGTCCTCCTATGTTACCTGGAATCAAAAAACTTTATAGATTTACTATCATCTTACCTAAGGCTGCTCCAACTACAAGTTGACCTCCGAGAAGCATTTCCTTGTCAACGGATGTACCCATCAAGACGGCACCTGCTGCAAACACAAAACTGGACATAATTATGACTGGCTTACGGCCGAATAGGTCTGCTAATACACCAGCAATAAAAGAAAATGCCCAGGCTGTTGCAATAGGGATACTGATAACAAGTTCTTCCCATACATAACTTAGTTCAAAATACTCTCGTAGAAACGGCATTGCTCGTAAAATAACTCTAGTATCATACCCAAATGTAAATCCACCAACCGCTGACATTAAAGTTATTGTGTACACGAACCTTGGCGCTTTAGACATGGCCCGGTCCATCACAAGTCTCTGCCCTTCTTCGTCGTTTAAAAACTCTGAAGACATTTTTAGCTCCTTTAATTTTGTTTATTAAAGTCGAATATATCTCCAAGCTGTTCTCCTGAGAAGAAAAACTCACTTGTTGTGATCAGGTAAAATATGTTTTGTATTTTTTAAAAGTATGTTTTAATATTAGTACCGTTAGCAACTCTAACCTTACACGTTAAAATCAGAACATGAGAATTCTATTCTCTTACCAAGCGCGTCTGCTTTCCTTCTGGTAGTTATCAACAGTAAAGTTGGAACACAGCGACCTCTGTGCCTCTTTCTCGAGTTATGTCAATATAATTATACAAAAATAATAAAAAGAGTAGTATAGATCATTATCCGTAGAAATACGTCAAACGTTTTAGTGCCGAATGTTGTATTTGCAGTTTTAACGAATAACAAACAATATATTTTAGTTCATTTGTTTTTTCACTCTTAAGAGGCAAAGATATGCAAGTTGCAATGCTCACTCTCAAGAAGAAGAAGAAACATAACGCTGCAGTTCTTTTGGTTGATTTCACCACATGACGTACGAATTGAAATTAATAATGTTTAAACAGTGTGTATGTGTATTTTCTTATAGCAAAGCCAAATCGGGCTACTTGCTGTGTACACCGAGAAGAATCGAACCACTGATTATAGTAGTGTAATTCCGAAGACTTTTCGCTGTCCCACCGGGGAACATGTTTAAATTGAAAATAAAGTTAACTTTTAATGCCGTATGACTTGCTAAACATTTGTAAGTTTTAAACATTTATTAAAAGTATAAATATTAATCAATACTAAATAACTATAAGAGCTTGATTAATATAAATAGTAATAATAGTATTTATCGTTATTGAAAAATATTTAGGTTTGAGTTTATTAATCATAATGATATCACTAAAAATACCTTCACTGAAGATGTTATACAATAACGGATTTTCGAAAATTGTCCCGTGCAATTAATTTAATCAAAAATACTCAACTTGTAATGATTTGCTTATTTTGTTTGTGCATCTGATTATTTATTTAAAAATACATTCAAAAAGGCTACTTACAAATGTAGAAATATTTTTATAAATAATATTACCTAATTATCAGATTTTTAGAATTCGAATTTCTTACTTTCAAACGATTCAAGTAAGGAAATTTTATACAATTTATTTAAAATATGAAGTTTTGAAATTATTTCTGAATTGTTAATGAACTAATATCAAAATTATCTAATATTAACAGCTTATCAAAATTATCATATTCGATGACGAAGAACCCACTTTGAGTTTCACTTGTAAATTACTTGTACCTGATTATGATAAAACCTTGTCGAAACGTTGTACATTTGCTGTTATGTTAAACTTATATTAAATTTTTTCTTCATTACCCATTCCAGCCGTCTCCAGCCATTATTAAAATTATCATATGTCCTGATGTTCCAAAGTAGCAAACTAATTTGAAAAATTAGATGAATAATGCTTATGAAGAATCAAAGTTTCAATGCATTGAAATTATTTGTCTTTGATTAAAGAGAACTGGAATGGCAAACAACTGATGTCATCTGGTGGTACTTTACCTATCTAACAGGAAATATATGTTTAAAACAAAAAATGGATGAAGTAAAAACGCATTCCAAGCATAGGAGATTGAATACCTATATTTCAATTCCAAATAAAGCGTGAAAATTATTTATTATAACTATTATAAAACATGAGATTTCACCCCACAAAAAGATAACAGAAAAAATCAACATTTTATTTCGACGTTGTTTCTACTTTGATTACATGTTATTTATTTTAGTTCTTTTTCAATCTCAGTTCCTATGCCTGTAAGTCCAATGACCAACTAACTTTACACTTCTCAACATATGTTGTTTTGCGATTTATTTCAACAATCTCGAGAAAATGTATTTCGTTTGCTCAACTGAATTTCCAGCAACAAACACTTCTTACAACGTCTTAACCAAAAACTGTTTCAATAATTCCTCAGTAAAAAGTTGCCCCAATAATGCGTCGGTCATAACTCTTTTCAATTATAATGTCTCATTGAAAACATGTTAAAATAACTTCTTAGATAAAACGTATTCCAATAAACCCAAAGTGTTTCAATAGTTAGCACTTGTTACAATAGCAACACGACATCTACTTAAAACTTGTTCCAAAAACGCCTTATCTAAAATATGTTTCAATAAAAATACCATCCTGTATCTTCTGTATGTTTCATGACACATTTGTTTCAATTTATTTTACTAACAATTTTACCAATATATGTAAATACTAGGATAATTTATTAATAAGAACATGCGAAAACAAATTAAACTTTTTGTTCTTGATTGTTTTAATCATTTTTATTGTTTCTGAATCAATATTAGAAAATATATTTACAAAACATTTTTATAAAAAACTTGTAATTTCAAATCAAAACAACGTTGAAAATTCATAATGCTTAATCTAATGTTAATTAAGTGCATCTAAGGAGTCTTATTAATTTGTTTGAACACATCTAATAGACGTTTCTGGAGAAACCATACTTTACTAAAACGGATTCGCAAGCTTCAAAGTATTTGACCTGATATTCTTTTAAACACGATTAAATATAACGAAGCCAACCAAATAAGTACTTGACTTCGAGTTTAAATATACCGTTTATTTATTTAATCATAATAAATCTTATAAAATCTTGCAACCACTCAATTGTAATTTTGTATTACACACTGTACTTCTTACACGAAACTCCATAGGAGGATCGACGTCTAATAATAAATAACAAATTACTTAAAACTCATTTCATCACATTTATCAGCTTAAAGTCTAAAAATCTATAAGCGGTTAGGGTATCAGACCTAATATGTAGCCGCCACACTTTAACTTACTTCAACAATGATATATACTGATGGACTACTTTATAAGGACACACGCTACCTAATATGTAGCCGCCACACTTTAACTTACTTCAACAATGATATGTACTGATGGACTACTTTATAAGGACACACGCTACCTAATATGTAGCCGCCACACTTTAACTTACTTCAACAATGATATGTACTGATGGACTACTTTATAAGGACACACGCTACCTAATATGTAGCCGCCACACTTTAACTTACTTCAACAATGATATGTACTG
>NW_013666559.1:292662-311818 GCF_000517525.1 Limulus polyphemus | reverse complement strand
AACCGAGGACGACAAATGACTAGAAACGTCTCAACGTTTTCTGTATTGATTGTAGAACAACTTCAATGATGCTTAGAGTGCTAACCGAGGACGACAAATGACTAGAAACGTCTCAACGTTTTCTGTATTGATTGTAGAACAACTTCAATGATGCTTAGAGTGCTAACCGAGGACGACAAATGACTAGAAACGTCTCAACGTTTTCTGTATTGATTGTAGAACAACTTCAATGTTGCTTAGAGTGCTAACCGAAGACGACAAATGACTAGAAACGTCTCAACGTTTTCTGTATTGATTGTAGAACAACTTTCATGATGCTTAGAGTGCTAACCGAGGACGACAAATGACTAGAAATGTCTCAACGTTTTCTGTATTGATTGTAGAACAACTTTAATGATGCTTAGAGTGCTAACCGAGGACGACAAATGACTAGAAATGTCTCAACGTTTTCTGTATTGATTGTAGAACAACTTTAATGATGCTTAGAGTGCTAACCGAGGACGACAAATGACTAGAAACGTCTCAACGTTTTCTGTATTGATTGTAGAGTAAAAAATTGGAGAAAAATTGGTGTTGGAAAAGATTTCGATGTAGGTAAATGTTGGTGCCGTTCGGGCGCACCACTAAAATGCTGATTTCCACCTTGATGGATAATGGCTCTTCCAAGATGGTAATACAACAATTAAAAAGAAATACAGCGCTTTCAGTGATCTTCTTCGACTAGCACAGTCACCTCATCATAATCAGATAGAGCGTTTTGAAGAAAAACGTGAAACTACGCATACCACCGTAGTCCTTATCAATACCTTGTAAACCAACTGCATATCTTACTCCCCATTGCATGGTGTCTTTTAGCATCTCGTTATATGTATTTCATATTGATTATCGCAGCAAAACGTGATCCAATCCGATATCAATCTGGAGACCGGGTAAAGTGGCCAATAAGTAGATTAATATTTCTAGTCCAACTAGGCGTGTTTCATGAAACAGAGTTGAGGTATATCCGTCTTTAATTATGAGCTGCTAACCAGAGAGAATGCAACCACTTATCAACACCCGCCGCCTACAAGGATCCTCTTAACCGAATAGCGTGATTAACTAACATTCCCACAGCTGAAAATCCCTTCGAGGGACAGCAATAAGTCTACGGATTTACAACGCTAAAATCTGAGGTTTGATTCCACGTGGTGAACAAGCAGCTAGCCCAGTGTGGCGCTACTTTGAAAAAATTATGATATTGGATTGATTTAATTTCTACCTGATTGTTTGTGACATGATAATCACCTTTTTAGACCTGAACTGAGATAGTGTGTTGACAATTAAGTTACTGACTACTCATCAATAAAAACATAGGATTAATATAGCAATCAGATATTTGATGTTATTATAGGAATACAATAATTAAAATTAAATAGAAAATCATTTGATAGATTGTCAGTAAAACGAGCAGAAAATATCGGTTCAATGAGTTATCGTTTTCACTACCCTACGAAAGAATGTTAAGTAACATAAAATATGTTTCATAGCACAATTGGCATTTTTTATGGAAACTGTTTCTATTATCATGTTAAACATTTGCACGTAAGGTAGAAATATTTTCCAGTATGAGCATAAAAACTTTGCTTAGTCAGTCTATGACACAAGCCAAAGTAAACTGAAAACAGAAATCAAGGATACTGATATTCAAAATTGTTTCTATGTAATTATTAAAAGTCTTTTGAACCAGAACGGTTAAAATCTGGAAATTGCCAAAAATACAAATACGTGTTATATCACATTAGAGATTACATGTCACCTGAAAAATTGTCAGGCAGCATTACAAATTATTTCAATTTTCTTTTCATACAGTTGTTGTTTGTAATTAAGCACAAAGCTACACAATGAGCTATCTGTGCTCTGCCCACCACGGGCATCAAAACACGGATTCTAGCGTTGTAAGTCCGCAGACATACCACTGTGTGCCACTAGGGGGCCTTTTCATACAGAGAACAGACTTTGATAGAAATTATATTTCATATCCACTTAGATTATTTTCAAACAGAAAAAGAAAGATTCACGCAGAGAGGTCTTTCTACAATGTTATGTTTGTCATTAAATGTTTTTGGTTTAATGAAAGATGTACAGAAAGGGGTTTTAACAGGTTGTTTTATAATATTCCAGAGAAATCTTCCACGAAACTCATTAATGTATGTAGATACGTATGGTTTCTAAGTCGTCACTTAGAATGTAAGATAAACTATTGGTGTGTAGTTCATTGAACCGTTCTTTTCAGAGACAACTTAGCTCTTATTAGATTTGTATAAAGACAATTACAATGTTAAACAAATCATACAGAATTTTACACATAATACATTATTTCGTTTGAGGCCATTGTTATTGCATTTACAATTTATTAATGATATTGGGTATGACTATAAAACCCACAAAGCAGTATTTTGCTAAAATGATAATGTAATGTTGTGTGTTGTGGATCATTGTAGTGCTGATACCATATTTTTGATTAGTTGGTGGAAAAGGAGAAAAGTGCAACACAAGCTTTCTGATGTTGTGTGGTGAGTTACATAATATCGAAGGAAGTTGAAGAGGTATTCCATGAAAATTATAGTTTAATGTTTAAGGTAGACTCGGAAGCATGAAAATGGGTCGTAACATAATCTCACCCAAGAAGTCTAGTTCTTGCTGTTTGGTCAATAATAATCACTCTGGCTACTATTATAAAGAACACGTGGACTCCTTGATCAGTGAACTGGCAATTCCATACATCAATATTATGCAGATAGTGGTCAGCTAAGTGGTGTTGCTGAAGCTCCATGGTATTGTCTGGCCTGTCTAAATAGAGCCTTTCAGTTGTGAGCTGTCACTTCACTGTGGCTGTCATACCTCGAAAACCAAAAATCACTACACAAATAGCCAAATCTTTCCAAGAATAACTTATATGTACAACTAACTATAGAATTCCTTTCAGTTGCAGGAATTAAGGTTTGAAGTAGGTTGATAAGTAAATATTTTGTTTTATTTTTATAATTCAATGGTAATATATACTGTTAATATTATATCAGTTTCTCTAATTGTGGGGGCTAGTGAAACTGTAATAGTCCTTCCAGTATGGTACAAGTGACCTGAAGCAATATTAAGGAAGATATTAACAGAACCTACTCCTTCCAACTCATGTGCATTCAATCGACTCCACTAAATGCTACAGTTACATCGATTAATAGAAATGACATCATATAGATCCCAGACCATAAAGTATGATGCCATGCATACACACACAAAAACTTGAAGAAAAGTAGACCAATATATAATATATTGTTTGATAATTAAGAAACTGGTGTTTTTAAATTCAGACATCAATAACAGGTACACAGGTCTGTTAGTTGCATAAATACTTGACCTATTTGATAGCTTGAATATCAATTTAGCTTATTCTTTATATATTTATTATTTTTACTGAAATTGTTTTGACAAACATTGTCACAAACAGTCGTTGTATAAGAACAGATTGTGCTTCCATCTAGCGATAAGAAACGAAACTGTTATTTATGAAATATGCAAATAGTATATGCTTATAAACTGAACTCACTACTAAGTAGTAATTTTCCTTTTTATCATTTCCCCACAAAAATATGTTTGGTAGAAGAACAGAATAATATTACTGTTATACAAGCTGTGAAACACTCGATGATGGCAATTAGATGCTCAACTTTATCAGTTATTTGTAAGCATCATACAGTAATAGATTGAATGTGGCGGCCATTATTTTGTCGGTCCATTCCTACATACTTAGAATTTGCAGTTCATCATACAGTATTTAATTTCAAGGAAATACTCTGTTTGGATCAACATATTCACAATTACCTAAGTTATATTGAGTAATGTCCTTATCTTGAAAGAATGTAAATAATATACATAAAAAGATTTTATAGTCCATTTTTTATATTCAGTTTTATTCTTAATTATATATCTACATGTATCTACAACTCAGTGTAGGATTTTTGTGTAACTTTTTACCCATTTATCAATAGAGAGGTGTTTCTCACACTCAACGATATATGCATGATACATCATTGGGCAACATTCTAGGTACTATATATTCTAAGTTTACTGAATTAGCATTTTATTGTTATTGTATACATACATGCACAATACTACACAAAATTATTTGCATAACTTATTTTGAATGACCATTTGCATTATCTTCTTAGGTTTAAAGCTCAGCAATTCTGAGAGTTCCAAAAACCTTTTTATTTCTACAGAATTTAGTACAAAATTTAAATATTTGAAACCTCTAAAATTATCTTTTTCTTTTGAATGAATATTCGCATGTCCATGCCAATTTTGACATAAATCGTGCAGACAATCCTAAGATCTGGTCTCAAACCCCCCTGATCCCTAATTTTTAGGACCCTCTTACGACTCTGTTCGGAAAACTAATCTTTATTTGTATGCTATAGGAGTCTACACACTAAATTTTAGGCCGTAACTTTAAAACTTGTGAAAGGAATTTAAAGATCAAATAAAGTAAATTGTTTCTTGATAAACGTCATCTTTTTTTTCGATGAATATTATTAAATTTATTAATATATGTTTAAGCTTTAAGATTACAAACAATCGTAAATATTTTAAGAGTTGATAAAATAAAGCATTTTTCAAATTGTAAGTAATGCTCGTTATAACACATATTATATATTCCATGGACTATTATGATTATGGTTTTTTTCTTGCTTTTAATTCCATAGTTTTGGAATTTATTGATAGTTACGTCATTGTTGAGGTGTTCCCTTGCTGGAGGTATTTGCTCCAGTCTTTAATAAACTAATAATATATTTATTGAAACATATCAAATTACTAGTTTTTTTTTGTAATGGAAGTTACACGCCGATTAGTTAAACTCCCTAATAAGAAGATATATATACTGATGGTGATTTTTGTAACTTTTCAACCTTTATAAGTGTGTATTTACCTCTCAAGTAGTATTTATTACATCATATTGTTATCGAAAAATAGTTGCTCGTATTACATCGTTAATCTATATGTAAAATATTTACTCATTTTCGAAGACGTATCGTGTGTCTTTAGTTTGTGGAGAAGTTTGTTTGTTTAGAATTAAGCACAAAGCTACACAACGAGCTATCTGTTCTCTGCCAACCACGGGCATCGAAACCCGGTTTTGGGGTGTGAGTCCGCAGACATACCGCTGTGCCACTGGGGGACATTTGGAGAAGTACTTTTACCTTCCAACATAATTTTTACCATAATAATCCACCCGAAGCTCTCTTAAAAAGTAATATATTAAAAAATTGTTTGTTTGTAATTAAGCACAAAGCCACACTATGGGCTATCTGTGCTCTGCCCACCACGGATATCGAAACCCGGATTCTAGCGTTGTAAGTCCGCAGACATACCGCTGTGCCACTGGGGGGCATATTAAAGAACAAACTATTAATTAGTTGTTTCACTTAATTTTAAATCTATGTTCAAGAAATCTAGAAATAGCTCTTTAAACGTAAGCTAAACGTTATTTTTTCGTGTAAGCTGAATACACCGTTAGGTACTTTGTGCATGAGCTTGAGCTCCCTTAATATATGTAAATATATGCAAATTTAGCAAAATATATTTCTAATTAAATTTTACCCAAATTAAGATTGTTTATTTCATTTGATGTTAAACATAAAGTTACATAATGGGGTGTCTGTGTTGTATCCACCACAGGTACTTAAACCAATTTCTAGCGCCATAAGCCCTCAGACTTATCGTTAAGACATCGAGAGGCAGTTAAAATTGAACTTATGTAGTAATGTTGACTTCATTTGTTAAATTGCAGATAATTAAAAGTTATTCCTTTATAATATAACTTTGTACAAAAATAAAAACTTTAAGATATTTCAGAATTAGTAAAACAAAAACGTCAGTGTTAACAAAATAAAATAGCAATAATAATTAGTAAAACGAAGAGGTTGTATGAACCAGAACAAATTTATTTTGTCACAAAATAGCAAAAGATACGAACCTACAATAAATATACAAACATTAATACCAATAATAACATGTGCAGATACATCGTTTTAGGTTACTCTAAGTGAAGTATTTCACCTCAAATGAAATTACTACTTCATATAGTCGAAATGGTTTCCCATATGCTAGACATAATTTCATAGAAACAAAATGCTCAGTTTGGATTGAAAATGAAATGAATCAAAATATGAATTTTTATTACATCTCATAACTTAAAAGTTTTCTTTTGTTTGCAGTTAAGCACAAAGCTACACAAGTGCCTTAGTGTACTATGGAAACCACAGGTGTCGAAATCCCGTTTTAGCGTTATAAGCCTTCAGACTTACCATTGTACCAGCGTGGCATATGGCTTATAGTAAACAAAAAACTGATTTCAAAAAGTTAAAGAAAAAACGTACTGATGATCGTTTTCTAAAAATGGAATTTTCAAAACAACTTTTTTTTTAAAGATTTTGTTCTGGTTGAAACTAAATATATTTATTATATTAGTTATCATAAAAATCTGTATATTAAAGTAATAAGTTAGTCGCACAGTCAGTCATACGAACTTTTGGTTGAAACTGTAAATTCACGGCTTTATGCCGAATTATTGAAACAAGCATTAAAGATTTCTGTAAAACTACAAACCTTAATAACACACACGAACATGTATATGTTAAATACGTATGTATATATGTGTGTGTGTGTATATACTGTTAATTGATATGTTAACAATATTGTTTTATGGAAGACTAACACCGTCTAGTGGTGAAGCAGTTCCCGTATAACTTGCTTCATAGAACACCAAGCCCAATAAGAAATAGTTGATATGTTAACCTATGTTGTAACTGATAAAATATTACGCACAAACAAACATAGAACATTTGACTTTCCATAAAGTATTACTATCACTCAACACTTTACAAGACGCTTATCAACATATGATTCGCGGGTTAAACAGCTTGAACTCCATTGTTTAGACTATCAAATAAGCTCCTAACCCAGAATTTATGATTAAAGGTTAAAATAAATCTTCTATGCTAAATAACTTTGAAAGTGAAATAAAACCATCCCAAAGCACATGATTCGTTAACATGTTATATTTTAATTTTACTTGTTGGCTCGTTTGTTTATATCAATCGTGTCTGTCTATCGTGGCAAAAATATAAATAGATAAAAATTGTTATATTAGCCAATGTCATCAAGAGACATAATGTAAATAAACTACCAAATGTATCTGATGAAATTAACGTAGTAGCACGATAACTTTTAAATAAGGCTTCACAACTACACTCAAAATCTCTCTCTTTGTACGTCGTGCATTACCTTATTTTGTTTTTCAAAGCAGAGAATGATGTAAATTAAGCTTTGTAAGAAGGCCATAATAATTAGCAAGCCATAAAACTGTTTCATAGCATATAACAAAAGGATTTAAAGGTGTATGATTTATGATTAAAATAGTTCAAAGACTGTTTCTATCTACAAGTAAAGAACGGGAGGGCACGCATACAAAACAATATATATCAAAAGCAACGATATGCAAAACAGAGGGGGGAAAGGAAGACGCAAATCATCACATAAACACGAACTGAGTAAGTAAATAATAAATTAACTAATAGTTCTACAGAGATTTCTGTGGTTATTTCCATGCAATCAATGGTGGTCGGCAATGGGTTGTAATGAGGGCTTGCCCAACATAATGGGTTTACAACACCCTTTGAAAAAAAACAAGGGAACTTAGTATTTGAAATTTTTATTTCCATTTCAAAGCACGTGCATATTTCTACTTATGGTTTGCATGTGACTCGAGACAAAGCACTAATCAATTTCACTGCTGTAGAAAATGTGATTCCTGTAAACTATCCAACGAAACAGTTCGTGAAGGAAAAGTGTGCCAATTCTGTTCGTGGCATGTCCCAGAGAATAAACAGTTAGGTGTCAAAAACTCACGTACAATAAAACTCTCAGCAGTCAGACGCGCTATCAGCTATAAGAAGTTTTAACAATAAACTAACAGTAAGAGCCTAACACTTGAGAAAGACTTCTGACCTTAAACTTTGATTTGTATATTTATGATTCGTAGTTTGAGCCACATGAGCATTGTTTATCCATGACATTTCATTAGCCTAAGTATGTTTAGCTAAAGGGAAGCAGGCTAAAGGTTAACGTTGAAAAATGCTTAAAAACTTCTAACTTTGACTTAAATCTCTGATATCTCCTAATTAACGCCCTATCTGAATATAGCAATATATATATAGTAATTTAATAACGTCCAAATATAAAATAATAAATTGGAATCGCAATATATATATACACACATATACTGTGTATACAAACACCAATTATAACGTTGCGTCAAAACACATACACAGAAAACTATACACATCATATATTATGTATGACTTTACTAGTCAGAATAAAGTACGCTCATGTAATAACTTACATCAAATACGCGTAATGTAACAAGTAACGCTTAATTAACACCAAACGTATACGTGATTTGATATCTACGTTTTACCTCCCACTGCCTGTCGAGTAACACATGACGTTAATCACTTAGGATAAACTAAACATCATGGCTTGTCCAGTGTTCCAATTTTTAAAATTAAATACACTTTCTGTGATATGTGACGTTTCAAAATTCACAATAAACTGTATTTGATGTGATATTTCACTTAAAATAAACTACACTTCGTAGATTACATGTCGTTCAATGGTAAAATAATTTATAATCCCCTGAGTTATACTGTGATAGTAAACTGCACTTCATGGGGCATGTGATGTTTCAGTGTTCACAATAATCTGCGCATGCTGTAATAGTGACATTTCGCTGTTTGCAATAGACTACATGTATTGTGATATGTGACGTTTCACTTGCTCACAAAACCATATGTAATATAATATGTGATATTTATCTGATGTTTCACTACTCAGAATAAATTACGTTCTAACAATAAACAACACATCATGGAATATGTGACGTTTTATGTTCACAATAAGCAACACTTCATGAGCTATGAAATGACTGTGGTAACAATAATATATACGTCGTGAGTTAGAACGTGTACATTTTCATAATACAGTACACAATTATTGTTAATATAGCGTTTCACTGTTTACAACAAACTAGACATTAGCGGTTCAGCATCGTTTCGTTACTGACAGAGTAGCAAAACACATACAGAATGAGCTAAAAAATCGGGTTATACAGAGAGTTTATGAGCTATTTGGGTTAAATATCAGTATAGTATATGAAACTTTCCTGTTTCAATGAAATCACAATATTCATGTACCTATTCATCTAAATATTATATATTGAAACACAGATATGAAGTAATATGCAAAATTTTGTAAAGGTGTACAAATACATATCGTATATATTATCTAAAAGACGTTTCCTTCAGTTTAAGTACAGTCTCTATGAACAAACAAATTAGTTCCATCGTTGAAACTTGGGCGCCATCTAATAGCTAAAAAGTGAAGCTTTAAGTGTTATCCAAATATATCCATTGGCTACAATCCTACGGAAAGTGAAACACCATTCTATAAACAGGTTTCTATTTCATTTACGGGCTTCCTACATTATTTTGCCAAAAGTTATCCACGTCTCCCCTACAAAATCAATTTGTCTTTTTGGTAACAGTTCAAACTGCTGTTGTTGTAGCCATGCTGCCCTCTCGTAGTTTTCTTTCTATTATTTCAGTCTGGATATCAATATCTGGTCGGAACAGCTTCTTACAACGCTGGAAAGGCAAATAAAAGTCATCAATAAACACAGCTCACGATTATTTAAAAACCACTACCGAGTAAATAATACATACATAATAAAAAAACAGTACGAATTACTGACACGAAACATTTCCCAGAGAATGTCCTCTTGAGTAATCGAGGCAAGGTGTGGCTTAGTGGTTATTGTGTTGGGCTGCAGATCGAAAGGTCCAAGATTCAATATGCGATATGCCACTTAATATGAACCACACTTTCCACTATGGGCGCGGTATAAGTGGCAGTGAACCTTTTATACGGTTCAAATAGTCAGACCAAACCCCTGTAGGGGCGGGTGCTATTGATTGGCTCCTCTCCTTCTTGTCAATAGCTCAAACTTAGTGCTATTTAAACTGAAAATTACAATTCCATTCCCTAAGTCAGCGATATATCATGCAGTCTCCAATGATAATTAAACTAAGAAAATTTGCACCTATCCAGTCTCTAGGTTGTTAATAACGAGAATAAAAATTAGCAGGTTGTTCTTTTTTCGTTTATTATCACCTTTAAAGTGCAGGGGGTGGCCATAGTGATTAATGTATCGGGCTGCATATTGATATATTCAACGTTCGAGAAGTAATACTGCTGAATACTCTCTGAATTTTTGGGCGCATTATAAAAATGGCAGTCAATCTTATTTATGTCGTATTAATAAAAGGTTTTAACTGTGTAATATATTACAATCATAATTTTATTTTTCGATATAATTATTTCTTTGAATGTTTACAAACAATTAGTTAGTCATCTTGATGGTATTTCTTATGCACACACTTTAACACTTTCATAGTAAAATGCTTCCAGCTAGGCCTAGCACTCGTGTTTTGTTTACCCAATGGTTTGCTGGATGCATTAGGTAGTTTAACATACTATAGTTATCTAAAGACTGCACTTTCGAGTGCTTCCAATAATCTTTAACACAGCTATATCTTGCATATAGACATGTTGAAAATACCAATGCCGATCACATTGATAGTAAAACGAAGTGTGCTAGGCCAACATACGTTAGGCTTAAACCTAAGTACAAATTTAACTTAAGTTCCAAGTGATCGAGAACAAACAAGAGAAACACAAATACGCTATAAAAGAACATAAAAACCCATATGATGAAGAAGAAATTTCTTGAATCCTAATACAAACTAGTTGCAAAACCTATAAGAAGAATACGCTTACAGAGAACCCTCTAATGCATATGCGCTTTAGAAAGATGCATCAATGCCTCAGAATGTGAGCAAAATCAAATGTAAGATGAAACCAACAGTGTAGTCCATACAATAAAACTTGAGTTATCTATGGGTTATGTGCGCTCTGCCCACCTCAAGAATCTAATACCAAATTATGGTGTAATAAGCCCTCAAGCTTATCGTTGACCCACCGGAAGGCTTTTAGTTGTAAGGGTTAAATACCAAAGTTTCCAACAAGTTATTTTTTTGTTTCTGACATTAAGTAATTGAAGTGTTGCCTACATTTTAAAACAAATTCATTAATGAACCTTTATATAAAACTAACAACTTTTGTCTGTGTCAAGAGTAACTTAAAATTTTATTCGTGTATTTAGTGGTATACATAAAATTTACGAATATTAATAAGTTTTTAAGGTTATTGTTATAATGGCAAATGGGGGAGATGGCTTTAACAATTTTATGAACCCTTACTTTAATTGTCAAACATAGCTGTTCGTTGTAAAAATGTATATTGTTAGTATTAGCCTTAGTTTATATATACCCATATTAGTATTTGTATTAGTTTATGTGTACCCATATTAGTATTTGTATTAGTTTATGTGTACCCATGTTAGTATTTGTATTAGTTTATGTGTACCCATATTAGTATTTGTATTAGTTTATGTGTACCCATGTTAGTATTTGTATTAGTTTATGTGTACCCATATTAGTATTAGTGTCAGTTTTTGTATTAGTTAACACGAAACACATTTATTGGTTTCTAAAGTTTTGTATTTTAAGGTTACAAAAAGAATCATCACCAGTGAGATGCTTTTACCAATACAGAAATATGTCAATTTTACTGTAAACCATATTACTCACCTCTTTGAAGGTTCCCGGAGTTACAATAATTTTATAACTTGCGTATCCTGGAATACATAACATTGTGGATAAGGCTAACATCCAACCAATCATCTGGCCCCACCAAGGATACACGTATCCAATGTAATCCAAAGGTTTATACTGTACTAAGCTGAACAAAAACACGCCCTGCACAAACAGGGAATAAATAATTTGTTGACCGAGTAAATGACTTTAGATAACATAATGCATTGACATATTATTCGGTAATTATTATTAATATAATTATTTTATTTCTTTCATATATATTCTCTTATTTATGTCGTATTAATAAAAGGTCTTAACTGCGTAATATATTACAACTCTAATTTCATATTTCGATATAATTATTTCGTTGAATGTTTACAAACAATTAGTTAGTCATCTTGATGGTATTTCATATGCACACACTTTAACATTTTCATAATAAAAATGCTGAAAAGCTTCTAGCTTGGCCTAGCACTCGTGTTTTGTTTACCCAATAGTTTGCCAGATGGCATGCATCAGGTAACGTACCATACAATAGTTATCTTAAGACTGCATTTTCGAGTTTTTCCAATAATCTTCAACACAACTATACCTTGCATAATTAAGTAATAGTCATAGCCTTGTAATTATACCGTTTTGTAAGACTAAAATATACATAGATATTAATTATATTTACCCTTACAAACTAGCGAAGAACTCAACAGTCATAACAGCTTCAACGAACTTAAGTTATAAGGTTAAGTTGACTCAAAGATCAGTGGTTAACATAAAACACAGCATGAGTTACATTGATGTTTTACTTACCCCCACAGATTGCTAGAGTAAAGAATACCCTGCACAGAAACCACCACAAGCACAAGTAACATTCAATCATTTCTTTCAGATCATTGAAGAAATTATTTACACCTAAATAAACATGAGTTATATTGATGTTGTACTTACCCCACAGATTGCTGGAGTAAAGAATACCCAGCACAGTTTCCACCACAAGCATGGGTAATATCCAATCATTCCTTTCAGATCATTGAAGAAATTATTTACTCCTAAGTAAACATCAAAACAGTGAAACGATTTCAGGTTTTCATGAATATATTTACTCCCCCCTTTTACTGCAAATATTAATCTCACTTTCATAATGAATTACTTTTACTGCCTCCATAATAAATCAACAATCGTCATCGAGGCAAAGAGTTAACTACGAATATACATTGTAGCTACGATAACAAATTAAAAGCAACGTTCTCACGAAAATAAATTTAGAATGCCTCCCTTGATAATGAACAAATCACATCTCTTACATACAATGTTTTATTGTGTTCATTGTCACTTCACTTTAAATATATCAAAATAATGAAGCTTACCATATGACCACGAAATAGATACCACTTCGAAGAAAATAAGAAACAACAGAGAAAATCCACTGGCTGCGTAGTACTCGAAAAGTTGGAAAACATACATACCACCCTTGTAAAATAAAAACTTCGTGTTATAACCAACTCCATATCTCAGTTCAAACAACGTGAAAACCGATTAAAACGATATATATACACATATTCTGCTGGTGGTAGAAAAGCTCTTGTTACAAATGTTGTCTTCAATTTTGAGAAGGAATATCGATTAAGAACACAACACAATCTCTAAATTTAGTGCGAAAGTAATGAAGTACATAAATTAAACATAAAATAATGTTGCTGCTTTTATACTTGCGCATAAATAAGAAAAAATAATTAGGATATAAATACAACAAAAAGAAAAAAAAAACACTGAATAAAAAGACACTTTAAAAGCAATAAATGTCAGTCTTAAGAAAAGCTAATTCCAAAGATCCTCAAAATATGTCCCCAGTAACTCAGCGGTATGTCTACAGACTTATGACACTAAAAATCAGGTTTCGATACTCGTGATGAACAGAGCACAGATAGTCCATTGTGTGGCTTTGAAATTAGCAGCAACCAAACCAAACTAAACACAGAAATATTCTATATCTTAAACAGTTTCTTGGGCGTTTCAGTAATATGGACCCATCTTTTGTCTCTTCTTGTTCAAGTTCATCTGCTAACAAGAACCAACAACCGAGCGTATTTTAGTATGTTGAAGTTTGTTCATCGGAATATAACTGTTAATCCTCCAATAGAAACTTATAGCTATGTAACTCACATTGTCCACTCCTGATAATGTACATCGCCCCTCCCCACCTCCCAGTAACCTACATCGCCAATATTAGGTAACTCACATCGCCTGCATTAGGTAACCCACATCGTCTACACCGGGTAACACACGTCACTTACACTGGATAACCCACAACGTCTACACTTGGTAACACACACATTATCTACACTCAATAACACACATCACCTACACTAGATAACCCACACTGCCTACACTGGGTAACCCATATCGGCTACACTGGGTAATCCACATCATCTACACTGGGTAACCTATGTTGTCTACAATGGAGAAACCATATCGTCTACACTGGGTAACACACATCACTTACACTGGATAACCCACATCGTCTACACTTGGTAACACACATCATCTACACTAAGTAACACACATCATCTACACTAGATAACCCACACTGCCTACAATGGAGAAACCATATCGTCTACACTGGGTAACACACATCATCTCAACTAGGTAACCTATGTTGTCTACAATGAATAATCCACATCGTCTACTCTAGGTAACCCACATTGCTTACACTGGGTAACCCACATCATCTAAACTAGGTAACCTATGTTGTCTACACTGGATAACCCATATCGTCTACACTTCGTAATCCACATTGTCTACACTGGATAACCCACTTCTCTACACTAGATAACCCACGTCGTTTACTCTGGATAACCCATGTTGTCTACACTCAGTAACGCACATCATCTACACTGGGTAACCTATGTTGTCTACAATGGATAACCCACATCGTCTACACTGGGTAACTCACATCGGCTACATGAAGCGACTTTCATTACTACACTGGGTAACACACATCCTCTACATTGGTAACCCATATCGTCTGTACTCAGTAACGCATATCATCTACTCTGGGTAACCCGCATTACCTGCCCTATTACTGTTTACTCTTGATATACTACAGGTGATCTCTAAAACACAACGTTTTTCAATGTTTCAATTAATGAAAATAATAATGTAACATATAACATGTTGTTTTTATAATTACTTATCGAGTTATACTTACAACATTTATCGATAAGGCCGGATTTAGTAAAATAAAATGGTCATATGAAGCTTATCGTAATATCTCTAAATCATACACTATTTATGATAAAAAGTGTAATAAACCTAGTAAAATGAGAAAACATTTCCTTCCCGAGCTGCTTACCATTCCATCTTAGATTTACCAAAATAAAAATAGTTATAATAATAAAATAGTTGAAAACTTTCTGAACATTTTAGTAACTAAATTCATAGAATATTCTATAATTATTACATTGTTTTTATTAAAGTATGCAAGTTTTGGCTAACGATTATTTTGAATTACATGTATTTAAATGAGTAAAGTATTAATTAACAAGCAAAGAGTCTGTATTATATAATACATGATCAAGTCTTGTTGGCTATCGTAAGATTGAAGTGTTAGTATCCCAAAGGTTTACAATAACACTGTTCCTTGAATTGAAAGTGACAGTGAATGAACAACAACAATGTGAGGTTGATGTGGATTAAACACCTCTCACTGTGGGCAGGTTAGAAACTGTCAGTTTATAGGGGTTTTTGTTTGTTTTAAAGCAAACCACATTGGGCTATCTGCTGTGTCCACTGAGGGGAATCAAAGCTAATGTTTTAGCTTTGTAAGTATATAAACTTACCGCTGGCCCACCGCGGGACTAGGAGTCTTTGGTAGACAGACAATTCACTACTTAAACATGAATACATAGAAATATGTTGCTAGAACATGTAATGCTCAAGAAGTGGAAAAATTAATTATCTTCAGAACATGAGTATTGAAGTTTCGTTTCACATTATAATATTGCAGCAGAATTTTCTGTAACTTTTTGGTCTTGTTTAGTTGTAAAACGAAGAAATTTGGAAAGAAGGTTTCCAGGATGCCAGGAGATGTTGTAAAATTACCCTCTTCACCCTACTGTAAACAAAGAACACCGAGTTTGTTGATGGTCTGCAATAGTTGAGATGTCTAACATGCTGAGGTGGTGTAAAAATGGGCGTGAGGAACGCTTGTGACTAGGGGAAAACATTTTAATGTTTGTGCTAAATCAAGAGAACATCTTGCTTAAAGGTAATTAAAAATATAGTCCGTTTCAAGTCCACATTTCTATGAGCAGTGTGTCTCCCCCAGTGGCTCAGCGGTAAGTCTGCAAACTTACAATGTTAAAATTCTGAGTTCAATGCCTGTGGTGTACAGAGCACATATAGCCAATTGTGTAGCTTTGTGCTTAACAACCAAACAACCAATTATGTGTAGTGATGATTTGTCATGAATGTTGTGTTTCAAAAGAAATTTATAATAATTCGCTTCTAAATGTTGATAAGGAAGAATTACAGTTTGTTTGTTTCTAGTCAAGCAGAAAGCTACACCAAAGGTTATCTGTGTTGTGTCCACCACAAGTATCTAAACCCAGTTTTTATCATTATAAGCCTTCAGAGCTATCGCTGTGCCACTGTCATTGTTAAATGTATAGAAGTATCCTGGATAATCTATGTTGTTACTACGTTTCTTTGTTGTGTTTTCTCAAAGGACTTATGTGTAGTATTGATAAATATTTTAGTGACTGATTTACAAGTACAGTTGTTTGGTGAAGTGTCTGTACTGGAATGTATTTCAGTGAGCGTGGTTTCTAAAAGTGCCTTACATAAATAATTTAACTTTTATTGCTAAGATAACAAAAGTAGTTATCAAGGTACCTATGCGACACACCACTAGAGGGCGCCACACGTGTATCGACATCAGGCTTTAAGGAGAGGATAACATAAAAGAAATGGCACCAGAGGGCACGTTGCTAGGCCGCCATGACAGGCGGACATGACGCCATAGTCCCATAAAGTGGAACCACAATTATTATGAGATCATCATACATGTCTCAACATGTAATCAATGGACTACATTTAATTATGTTCTACAGTCGGTTTATGTATAAAACACAAATTCATTAGTTCTATATTTAATCACGCTTTTAATGTTTTTCGTGACCTTTTATATATAAATCACTTTTCAACCTAAACAGGATGCTTATTTAAATATCTAAATAACTTAACATGTAGCATACTGTTTCATTAGCTTGTCTTTATGCTATCCATATAACTGGATACTAAGAGTAGTGTTTCTATAAATGGAAGATGATGTGCTCATTGTCTCAATGTGTCAACAATTACTAGATTCAATTACATGTAAAACTAATATTGATTTAACACAATAAAAAGTTAACGATACAATATTTCATTTTAACACTTTTGTTCACCTAATCCAAGTAACACTTTCGTTTCTACAAACCCACAATTATATTTCCATATCTTTCATTTAAACTTATTAGTTCTGCAAATGAACATAAGGACCATTAATTATAAATCAAGTAATTATTTAAAGAATTTCGGTAACACGAATTATCTTTTCACTAAAAAATTATAGAATCCATACATACAAAACTGTAGGTACTATAAGCATCATAGTATATACAATTTACTGGATTAGCTTTTCTACAGATTATGTTCATTCCAACTCAGCATGTATTATTTTATATAGTTTTTAAATGACAGTGAACAGTTCTTGTACTTAAAAAAACGCATTATGTACACCAGTCAGTATCTTTAAATATTGTTAGGAATTACAAAAGTTGTCATGGCCAGCCTCCTCCTAACACGCATGCACACACACACGAACTTAGTTTATAAATGCAAAACAACCATACTTTACAACAATCAGTTTAGAATAGGCTGGTTCATTATTTTTTCTTCCATGTAGTAGAACTGAATCAGTCTGATTATTAGTGGTGAAAGGGACAGGATATTTATATTTGAAAAGTGACCCAGATTTGAATTAACTTTATACTGTTTGCTATAGAGAGATATTAAAATCAGGATATGTCTAAAATTGTAACCAAGCTTATCAACACTAATCAGAAACAGTTAACTCTGTCACCATTCGAGTACCTACAAATATAATTTGTTGTATGGTATAATGAAATCATAAATTTCCTACATTTCATATGTTGATTATTTAGTGACTTTTAAATTCAGGGACATACAAATACTCTAGTTAAATTATGGTGAATATTGAATTATGTAGAAAACATATAAATATGTAAAATTTGAACCATCTATTTTCAATATTAAGTATAATGTAAATACATAGAGAGCAATAATGCATTTTGAGTGTTTTTTTTCAACTTTTGTTTTCATAAAATGTTTCTCCATAAGGTCGTCACAATGTTAATGATCAAACTGAACTTTGAATTTTATCAGCCCCTCTCTTTTTAGTAAAAGGTCGGAATACCGTCAGCTGTGAGTCAATGAGGGTAAAGTGTCATTTGGTTATTGTATGTGTTGACCTTTCTATCGTTTGCTTTCATTGTAAATGACGTCAGATAGACAGAACATCTATACATTCAACTTTGTATTTCATACTTGACACCGTGGTTTTGAACACGTATGTGATGTGGTTACATCTCTACTGTACAAGAAAGTTCAGTTATATCTGTTCTCAAAGATTTATGAAAAAATGGTAAGAGTTGCTATTCTTTAATAGTGACCAAACACATTTATTAATGAGCAAATTGTTGTACTACAAAGTTTATTAACTAGATGTTAAAATTAAAAATAGTGAAACATGCATTATATGTATATAGTAAGCTTGAATGTTAAAATAGCTTCTTTTTCAGGACATTAGACATAAAATGTAAAACGTTATTGAGCGAAAATTGTAATATGTATGTTAAATCATCAAATCGTTCAATAGTTATAGGCGTTAGGTGTAACAAAATCTTTTCAGCAGTGCATTAAATGTGACAGTAACACTATCCAGATCTATAAACAGCAAAAAATGTATATCATGCAAGTTAAATGCACTGATTTTAAGTGTTACCATAATACTGTTTCAAATTATATGTTAGTTTTGAAATGTTTAACATGAGATAATTCAAATAAAAACTAGATTGCTTGTTATAGACTAGACTGTTACCATTCGTTCGAAAATGAAATCTCATACATTTAACATGTTGAAAAACTATTCTGAAGCTAATTATTTTAAAGTATGGTTGTTTTGTGTGTGTGTGTGTGTGTACGTGTGTTAAGACGAGGCTGGCCACGTGACCGTACCTTTGTCATTTCTAAACAATGTTTAACAATACTGACCGGAGTATATAATTACGTTT
>NW_013666559.1:288715-291662 GCF_000517525.1 Limulus polyphemus | reverse complement strand
TATTTTAAAGTTTAGTTAGTGTTTTGTTCATTATTAACTAAGTTACGTGTGTGTGTGTGTGTGTGCACGTGTGTTAAGAGGAGGCTGGCCACGTGACGACCTTTGTCATTTCTAACAATGTTTAACAATACTGACCGGAGTATATAATACGTTTTTTGCTTTAAAACACAAGAACTATTCATTATCGTTAAAACACTGTATAAATTATTACATGCTGAGTTTGTTTTGAATTTCGTGCAAAACTACACAAAAGCTATCTGCACTAGCAGTCCCAAATTTAGCAGTGAAGGACTAGAGGGAAGGTAGCTAGTCATCGCCACTCACCACCAACTCTGTTTGGTGGGACGGGGATTCGAACCCGCGACCCATAGGTTGCGAGTCAAGCTCCCGAAGCAACTGGCCATGCCAAGCCCAACATGCCGAGTTGGACTGAACATAATTTATAGGAAAGCTAATCCAATAGATTCATAAACTATGATGCTTATAGAACTTGAAGTTTTGTATGTATAGAATCTATCATTTTTAAGTGAAAAGATAATTGATGTTGCCGAAAATCTTTGAAATAATCACTTAATTTATAACTAAAGGTTCTTATGTTCGTTTGGAGAATTAATAAGTTAAAATGAAAGATATGGAAATAGAATTTTGAGTTTGTAGAAACGAAAGTGTTACTTGGATTAAGCAAACAAAAGTATTAAAAAGAAATATTGTATTGAGAACTTTTTATTGTGTTAAATCAATAATATTTTTACATGTAGTTGAATCTAGTAATTGTTGACACATTGAGACAATGAGCTCATCATCTCCATTTATAGAAACACTACTCTTAGTAACTAGTTATATGGTTAGCATAAAGACAAACTAGTGAAACAGTAAGTTTTATATTAAATTATTTAGAGATTTAAATAAGCATCATCTTCAGGAAATGTAAAAAAATGTATGATTAAATATAGAACTAATGAATTAATGTTTTATACATAAACCGGCCGTAGAACATAATTAAATCTAGCCATTGATTACATGTTGAGACATGTATGATGATCTCATCATAATTGTGGTCCCACTTCATGAAACTATGACTTGTATCTGCTTGCCATGGTGGCCTAGCAACGCCCCCTCTGGTGACATTTTGACACCTATAGTGACATCATGGTCTCCCCAATGCCAGAGGTCGATACGCGTGCGGCGCCCTCTAGCGCGTGTCGCGCAAGTACCCCGATAACTACAAATTAATTAATTAATAATTTGAATAAACCTGAGACACAAAACCCAATCCAATGATGTATGATATCAAACAAACTACTGCGATGAAAATCTCCTTGTGGGGTCGCAGCAATCGCGGCCATTCGTCCACTATGGCTGTAATAAATCCTTCCATAGTGCAGAACTATAAAGTAAGAAAATGAAATGTGAAATTCATACAGTACTTATAAAAATGCATTAATAACTATAAACGCATTAGTATACTAAAATATCAAACAGTGTTAATCAGAGGCATAAATGTTATCAAGGACACTAGAAATAACCTAACTTGTTCATTACAAATATCAAAAACGTTTGTAAAATGAGAATTATAAAACTGTATATGAATTTAAAACAGTTATATTTCTTCAGAGAGATATAATTAAGACAGATATAATTCTGTTTCAAATAGATTTTAAAAAGCTCATTCGTTTTAGAAGCCCCCAATGGCACGGCGGTATGTCTGCGGACTTACAAGGATAGAAACCGGGTTTCGATACCCGTGGTGAGCGGAGCACAGATAACCCATTGTGTAGCTTTGTGCATAATTACAAACAATCGTTTTAGAAATTCGAAACGTAAATCTAGTGTCACTATATTGATACATTTAACTTAATTATAATAATAGCTCTAGAATAAAGTGTTAATATTTTCAGTGGCGTTAATTTTTTATTATTTGTTCATAATTTGTGTTTAAAAAATCAAAATATTAAACAAAATAATTAATGTAATTTAAGTAATATCGCTGAAAAATGAATAAGTGAAAATGAAAATTATTTGACTACATATTTTACGAATTCTTTCAGGACAAATGAAAAGATAATTTATTACCTGAGCCACTATCACATAATGTGATTAAGGGAAAGTGGTCTACCTCAGATTAGTTTGGAAGTTATGGAGTTTGTTAGTTGTCAAGCTGAAAGCAACTCAACTGGCTATCTGTGTTTTACTTCGCGTGTTATCGAAGCCGATTTTCAGCATTATAAGCTCTTGGAGGTACAGCCGAGCCAACAGGGTGGAGTGGAGGGTCAATATATATGTAAGTATAATAAAATGTTCAGAGCATAATATAACTCATACTAATCGGCTAATAGTCCGTATTATTCTGTGAATAAGATATTTTCTATTGTAAAATATTTCGTTTTTGTGTTTTAATAATTATAACACCACATTTAAGTACACGTATATATACCGAGAGAGACAAATTCCTACCTGACTATCCAATCCTAGCATCATTATCATCAAGAAAAACAGAACTGCCCAAAGAGGAGATATGGGTAGCTTCATCGTCGCAGACGGGTAAGCAAGAAAAGCCAAACCGGGACCTGAAAATAAAATTAAATGTTTTTTATAGATTATAAAACGATAATTAGTAGTTTTTCTTCAATTCATGTTGATAGTGAAGTTTCCAATATGTCTTTATTTATCATTCTGATGAAAGAGATTTAGACTTAACCTGTAGTACTTTCGAATGCTAGTAGTAAGGGAGGCACTTCACCATCCAAAGGATGCCGCCTCATCCTGATTGGCTGCCTCAGAGAGGAGGGAAGAGGGGGTGATGTCGTCAAAGATGAATACATCATGAAGAATCTAAGTTTCAAATGAACAGCAGCTGCCTGTTATAGAAACCTACAAATGTAGAGGACGACGTTTCGAAAGTCTTCCGCTGGAAGACCTGCAGACGAAAGGCAGAAGACTTTTGAAA
>NW_013666559.1:286880-287771 GCF_000517525.1 Limulus polyphemus | reverse complement strand
CAGAACTTTGAATTTTATGCCTATTTAGTGGCTTTTAATGACATAGAATGATAACTGCAAAGTTTTATTAGTTATATTTGTATGGTATGATTTAAACTGAAACTGAATAATCTATAGAAAATTATACGTTTTTCTGTTTTAAGTATTTTCTATATTAGTAAACTAATTGGTTAAAGAATAATATGTGGCGATCCCTAAGATAGTGGTAGCCTCTTCTTTCTAACCAATGATGATGTATTGAGACAATGAGGTCCTCATCTTTCACTTATAGCGTAAGTGTATGGGTGTAACCGCATTATCATCTTTGACACAGGAGTTAGTTTCAATGTTTGTGAACTTTTAATAGAAAATCTATGGGTAAATGTATGTAATTCATTTAGTATTTTTAGTTGTGACAAAATTAATTCATAGGATTGTAATATAATTAAATTTAATCATATGACTCGTGTATTTTTAATCTTAACAAAGACAATTGCGAAGTTTGTAACATATACATGTGAAGTTGTTTTTTGAAAAGAGGGATGCCAACATGGTGATTGGTGTTCCTCAAGATATTTTAGACAGTTAGAATGTTCTGTGTGTAATTGTTATGATATTGATTGTCAGTGTAATAAATCCTGATGGAAATGTTTATGCAAACAAAACCTTTGTCCTGTCTTTGATTTAAAAAGTGTCGTAAAAAAACGTATCACTGCTGTTAGATAAATCAAAACTGGCCATTGTCAATGACCTCAACATACAGTATTTGAAATCTTCGTCTAATATATAACAACAATGTTTCGAAACATGAGATAATTAAAATAATAATGAAATCTCACATATTTAAGTAGAATCGATCTTTGTTCCAAGACGACTCATACAGTCTGACCATTTGTTGTATGTCATGTAAAT
>NW_013666559.1:283756-285880 GCF_000517525.1 Limulus polyphemus | reverse complement strand
CGATCTTTGTTCCAAGACGACTCATACAGTCTGACCATTTGTTGTATGTCATGTAAATACATAAATAGTGTGTTATGATTAACTTTTATTTTAATAAAAGTTTTCTATAAATATTAATTATATTGTAAATACATAGACAGTGACAGTGTGTTATGATTAACTTTTATTTTAATAAAAGTTTTCTATAAATATTAATTATATTGTAAATACATAGACAGCGACAGTATGGTATGATTAACTTTTATTTTAATAAAAGTTTTCTGTAAATATATTATAATTGTCACACGCTTAAGTAGAACAAAACTTTCATTTTATTCTAGGCGAATTAACTTTATTAAGAAACGACAGAAGTATAACAAAGATTGTACACTAACTTGTATGAAAACTAATGTAATTCATATATATTTCAGGATATTATTCTGTCAGATAAAAATTGTCCACATTGTAAGAGAGGTGATATCGATATTTCTTTACGCTCTTAAATTATCACACCTTCAAGAAGTAAAGACTATATATCTAACTTTGCATGTTATATTTAAATGACAAATATACGAGTTATAGATCGAAACTTAGTATAATGGACGTAATAACTCATTTGGATTGCAATAAACATACTGGATTTATAAAACATGAAAGAAAAGGTATGTATTATCTTTTATCATAAGAAACTTGAAATAGAATTTCTAGGCTGTTTGTCTGTTTTGTATAAGCGATCGAAATACTTGTTGTTTTTGGCGCGTTTCCTGTCTATTTATGTCCAACAGATTTGTTTTATTTACACTGTTATATGATTAAACATTTAAATATCCCTTAATGTGTGACACTTTACAAGTCTTGATTTGTATATTGAAGGTCAGTTTTAAACTGTAAGTAAAGTGCACAGCTGATTTAATTTTAAAATGTTTTGTATAATTTCTAAAATAAATAAAAATTTGATTACTTGTGTAAAATGAATATTAATTATAGTTTATTATTATGAAATTATTATAGTAACCGGTGTTTTTTTGTTACAAACACTGAATCATTATCAAAACTGTAGTCACTAGCTAGCCAGTTATTGCAAAATAGACTTTATTATTCTAATCCTATGGACCAAGCCTGTCAGTAGCCTTGAATATCAAACACATTGGACTGTCACACATTGTTTCTCCGAACTGTTGTGTTTTCATCAAACTCTGCTCTACTTCCACATTGCAACACAGTACTTATGTCGCAAGCCACATAGACTTGGTCAACTCAGAACTGACCTTTGTCATTCTAAGTAGATGGTTTTTCTAGCTTGTATATTTCCAAGCTGGTCAGTGATCTTCAATGAGTCAGACTTGGTAGACTGCTTTTTGAGTTAATAAAAGCTTTACATGTCTAGTTGTTCTTCTTACAAGAACTATGTGTGAAGTAATGTTAAACAGTATCAATGTTTGACATCAGATACGGGTTCGTTAGTCGTATAATAAAACAACATGTAGAAATTTGTATGTGTGTTTCATTGATGCAAATATCACAGATACTTTGTAGACTGCATTTTGAACACCTTACATCCAGTGTGGTTCTCAAAGATTTATGGTCAATGTTGTTATTCTACAATAGTAATTAATTATATGTACGCCCCCCAGTGGCACAGCGGTATGTCTGCGGACTTACAACGCTAGAATACAGGTTTTAATACCCGTGGTGGGCAGAGCATAGATAGCCCATTGTGTAGCTTTGTGCTTAATTACAAACAGTAAAATTATATGTAGTAAAATGTAAGTTTTAATCTCATTCAAACATTTTACATTAAATAATGATTTTGACAGTTTGTAGAAGTACTGTCACAGCATATTTGTTAAATCCTGTAGTAATAATGGTAATTAAGTATGTGTGAAAGTCCACTTGTGTAAAACATGAGATAAAGTATGCTTCATTGTATCATGGCAATATGTTCTCTATTTCTTAGGTGTTGTAGCAATACGTGCTGTATAATTATGTTACTGGAAACACTTGATTCAGAAAGATATAGTTCTTAAAGAACAGGAAATGTAATTAACTGATAAATTAGTACTGAAAATCTTTAATCACTTGATTGAATAAGTTTTAATTATTGTATTGTCCTTGTAGAACTAATTAAATAATAAGGAAATCTAG
>NW_013666559.1:272112-282838 GCF_000517525.1 Limulus polyphemus | reverse complement strand
CCGAGATTTAAGGAAGGGACGTGAATGTTCGAGAAGGACGTGGCGTGATACTAGTCACGTGACCTCTGCTGACGCAAAAATTACCATTCTTTTGTCAGGCTAAGTAAAAATATTTTTGCTAACAATACTCTTGGTAAATATAATTTGTATCTAATAAATATAACTTTTTTGCAATAAATTATAAGCTAATTTATTTGTGTACGTTATTGAATACAATACACTTAAAAATAATATTCAATAACTAAGAATTTGAGTCATCAGAAAATTTTGCCATCGTCTACGTACTGTTGTTTAGTTGTTATATGTTTGTTATAGCGCAAAGCTACACAATAGACTAGCTGCTCTCTGTCCACCACGGAGAAGTAAACCTTGAATTTTACCGCTGACCCACTGGGAAATCAGATGATTAGAATAAGCTATGAACATTTCATTGTTTATAATTGTCCCTTCAATGGTGCATTTAATCTTTTTTCTTTCTTTTTAACCACAAAAGAAGGATATAATTGTGTGTAATAAGCAAATACCTGCAAAAATAAAATTCTTGATTGAGTTATTTCACTTATTAAAAATATAAAAACAATTAAAAAGCAATGTATATAAAAACTGTTACATTTTTTATTAAATCAATGTCAGAGATGCCTCAGAATGCATCTCAAAACAACCATACTAGAAACACTGCCTAATACTCAGACTGGTCTCTTCATTACTCTTATGGAATAATCAATAAGAAATCTGCCACTACGATAGAAAATACTATTGCAGCAATATATAGTTTATTTTTAAAACTCTGGGTTCAGTCTTAGGACCTTTACTCATTTTGATTCACAGCAACTACATAGATGAAGGAATGATTAATAAATTACTTAAATTTGCTGATGTTAAAGTTTTGGGTGTTGCTAGCTGTGAAGAAGATGCTGCTGATTTTCAAATAAATGTAGATCATTTAGTGAGTTGGGCAAATAAATGGCAGATACGTTTTTATTATAATAAATGCTACATGATTCCAAATTATACTTATAATTTAAATTATGATAACCCACATGTGTTCTTTTTAGGATTAACTAATTAATTAGTGTTAAGCGTCTTTTTTAGGACGAATTAATTATAAATGATTTAAGGAATTAATTTTATTGATTTAATGAATTAATAGTAAGTGCCCTTTTTATGACGATTTAATTATAAACAAATTAATTAATTATAAATATTTCAATTGTATAGTGTTCAACATCCTTTTTAGGGATGATTTAATTAATTAACTATCGAATTAATTATTAATTATATTCTTGTTGAGACATGTACTGTATGAGCCATGGGTGTCTAGAAACATGTTCTCTACTTCATGGTAGGAGTATTTAATTATTAATTAATGAATTAGCCTTCACTGTCCTTTTTAGGATTAACTAATTAATTAGTGCTAAGCGTCCTTTTAAGGACGAATTAATCAACTAACGAGTTAGAGTTTAATGTTCTTTTTAGGATGATTTAATTAATTAATGATTAATTATTGACATAATGAAACATGTATTGTATGTGTCATGGAGGCCTAGAAACACGTTCTCTACTTTGTGGTACTATTACGCAATCATCCATCATGGCCACCTGCCTGATACCGAATTGTAATTTCAACCCTCCATAAGTTAGTCGCACCCTCTGTTGGCACTTTGTTGAACTATGACGTCTTTATCTTTGATGATATCATCCCCTGAGGCAGTATCCTTTGGACGGTGAAGTGCCTCCCTAACTACTAATGCGTTTATGCACATAACTGCATTATTACTTTTCATTTAATGGTTGACTACTGGAATAATGAACTTTATTAACTAAATTATATATCGTAAAAATAAAAATTCTTATAAGAATAACAAATAGATTTGTAATTTTTCTTACCTGAACTGCATCTCAAGCACACATGCGCTAAAGGGCCAAGTAAGAAACCCTTAGAGTTCGGGTATACCATCTTTTAATTTTTAACTATTGACCAGAAGTAAGGCAGCTAGCCAGCAGTATTTGTTGCCACAATGACTTTGCCCGGCTTTTTGAAATGAATAACGAAATTGACTATTATATTTATAGCGCATCCACAGCTGCAAATCAGAGCATTTTAGTGGCTCGAATCTTCAGCCTTGAACACTGACACGCTAATCACAAAAACCAGCAAGACTCCAGTACAAAAAATAACTATAAAACATGAAAAAAAATCCATTTTTTATGGCCTACCTCAAATAGTCTTCTCTTTCTTGTCTTCAGATGATTAAATGCCGATTTTATAGTTTATCAGAAGATAAGAAGGAGGTAGAGAAATATTTGAGTTTTTTTGTTTTGTATGCCAAAAGAAAACCAAACACAAAAAGTGCATATAGATGCGTTAAAATTGTTGTCACTGGCATTTCAGGTTTCACTGAATATCGTGGAATATCAGACTCATGTTATATTTATTTCAATTATTTGAGACTTCTGAGTTATTGTAGAGATATTGAAGTTTTAAAATAAACAACCTTTTTTTTTTGTTTTGTTGTGTTTTCACTTTTATTCATATGGTATCTAAAACTCGGGCTTTATTTTTTTATAAACAAAATGTTATAAAGTTTTAGACTTCCATAATAAATGCGATTTTTCTTTGGATGATCATTAGTAAAGCACAAGTCATTCTGACTATTTTTAGAAAATTCATTGATTTTGACGAAAAAAATCTAAATAGTCAAAATGCCCATTTGATATACTAAAGAGCAGATATATGTATATATATATATTTTTTCTTACTTTTATATTGGGTTCTAATCGCTTATGCCATCATTTCTCTCTCTCTCTCTCTCTCACACACACACACTATCTATTGGCTCGTTTATATGTAGCCTCACTATTGCTAGACAGTCTTTTTGAGGGATCTTATTCCAATACAGGTTACAAATGATATACGTAGAACATTCTAAATACGACCGATAACAAAAGCTATCAAATCACTCCATGACCCCAGATGGCAGTGCTCTATTCTGTTCACCACGGGGAACCGAATCCCGAATTTTAATGTTGTAAATCTATATATTTACCGCTGACTCAGTGAAGGACTGGTCATATAATTACAAAAATAACATAATTATATTCAACTCATGGACAACACCAAATATTTTAGCATTATTACAAAGAAATAATTTATATATTGTTGTTTTCGTGTTACACACAGTCGATTCCTTTATAGTTCTGCATGGTGACGACCACGTAGAATTTAATTGAAATACAAGCATAAGCGGTGTCTTCATTCTTAGTACAAATATTTTACTGTAAAAAACTGAACAAATGTATTATTTCTGAATGGTACATTAAATTTTATAAGATTTGAACTTTAACCCTGATTTCACGTAAAAAATGTATCTCAAGTTTCAAGCATTGGATCGTTTAAAAAAAAATTATAACATTACGTTCTTACATTATATTGTTCTGCCAGTTCCTAAAGTGAGGTTCCTGCGTTCATTTGCTTGAGAGTGGTGATGGAAAGTAAGCGTTGACAGCCATTCCAGATGAAGTAAATAAACCTTTAAAAACTTTTAGCTAAGAAGCTCATACACAAATTATTTACTTATAAATGCCCCTTTCAGTCCTGTATTTTTTCTTGTGATAATACTTGATTGACTTAAGTGTGAAATTATTCTTTTAAAATAAGTGATCTTTGAATGGGAACGAGTAACTCAAGTGTTATATATTTACTTAATGTGTCACTCAAACAACACTCATTTAATTACAATAACACTTAATCAAGTTAAAGATGTCTGGTGAAAATGTTTCCCTTCGAACTATAATTGCATAAGTATAATTATCTCGATGGGAGGGAAAAAAGGAAAATTTTCTGTGAGTTAGACGCATGTCATAGGTTGTTTGAAGCCAAGGTTAGTTTCAATCTAATGGCAAAAACGTTGTTACTTTGCTGACACTACCAGCTGGCGTTGAAAACCTGAAGTATGAAATGAGAAAACGAAATGATTTAAAATAGCTAGAGGTTGTTTACCCACCTGAGGCAGCGACTTCTTCGATTGGTTTATGTTGCTCGTGTGCCATGAATCCAACTACAGAAAAGATGACAAATCCAGAAAACATAGATGTCCCTGAATTGATACACGAAACGATTAAGGCATCCCTAGAAGTAAAAAAAGAAATAAAGTAACAAAATATTGCATATATCACGTTCGCCTTTAACTTACAAATTAGTATTATGAATAATTGATTTTCATTTCAAAAATATTCGATTGGAACAAACCTTTAAGCTTTAAACTCAATACAGCCATGACCAGCACCATTTAGTCCTTAAATATCTTCTTAATGATAATAAAATCAAATGTGAAGATAGATTCTGGAGAAAGCTTTATCAAAATTTGTTTTAATAAAAAAAAAAAAACGAAATAAGACTTCAAGTAAAAACTGATGTATTTCAATTACCTTTATTTTGAAGTATTAAAATCAATTATTATTTTTCTATATTTTTTAATTTGTACCTTATTAATCTAATGTTAGTAACTTTGAACATATTTCATTTACACGAAGATTAATTAAGCCAAATTTTTTATTCTATATTTGTTTTCTGTATCGGCTATTTCCTGTTAGGTTAAATTACTTCTTCTTGATGAAGTCTAATTTTCTTTTCTAATACCTCAAAGTCTAACTGAAGTTGTGATAAATGAGTTCATAAATATTCATGAAAGTTTAAAAATACAAGCAAATTAATAACAGTAAGAGGGAGGAAATAGTGTGACCCCCCTAAAAAAAGTAATTTATTTTATGTTTAAAGTGATGTAAAGTTCTATGATGGCTTTAGCTTTCTCGTATCAGTTAGTTTTAGTTCAAATATTTATATAAGTTTTAATTTTAAATTTTCGAGACAAAAGTGAGTCGTTTAAACTTTTCAAATGTGTGATATTACTGTTAAATTAATAAAGCGTCAAAATTTGAAAAATAATGTGAATCTGCAGGAAAAATCATCTTCTCAACGCAGATCAAAACTATAGAAATGTAACATTCTGTGCTACTCGAGCATGGAATAAAAATTTTACCGCCAAGTAGGAAATATTAGCAATAATACAATGATAAAGATAACTTCTGAGCAGTCAACATAAAATAATGTCACAACTACAAGAGTAAAATATTTAACCTACTGTGTATGTACTAGTAAAATACAGTTAAGGTTATGTCAATACTTCCAAAAGCTGTGAAAGTACCCAACAGAAAGGCATGTGTGAACATGATCTTACCAAAGCCTAACATCTCACTCTCACGTCCTCTTAACCTTAAGCAGGCAGATTAGCTGCACCCTTAACAAAATAATTCACGTTAAAATTATATTTAGCAGGCTCTGCTCTCATCTCCTTCCCTCCCCCAGTGGTACAGCGGTATATCCGCGGACTTACAACGCTAGAATCCGAGTTTCGATACCCGTGGTAGGAAGAGCACAGATAGCTCAATGTGTAGCTTTGTGCTTAAATGACAAACAAACAATCTCTCATCTCCTTCCCTCCCCCAGTGGCACAGCGGTATATCCGTGGAGTTACAACGCTAGAATCCGAGTTTCGATACCCGTGGTTGGAAGAGCACAGATAGCCCAATGTGTAGCTTTGTGCTTAAATGACAAACAAACAATCTCTCATCTCTTTACAACATTAACAATCTTACAACCGTTTATTAATGTCCTAAAAGACCTTAAAATCCTAACCTTCTTATCATTTCTCCAGACAAGGGCCATGTCGTTATGTAGAACAAATATGACTACTATTCTTAATGATCCGACCAAGTCAAACCCTCATCGTTGACGTTTTCTTCTTACCTCTTAGAACGAGGAATAAATCCAGCGCATCCCCGTAATCGTAAAAATAAGTGAATATATATATATATATATCACATCCTATCTGTAAACGAGTCTATAACATAAAGGTCATAACGTGGCGCTACCTTTCGCTTCATTCTTTCTTCCATAGGTTCACATTCCTACAAACAAGTAAAATTTCTTGTTCTCCTTCTTAGACCCTCTGTCTACTGATTTTGCTGTTACAGATTCCTTTGACCTTGCCCATGAAAATAATTTTCCCCTCGCTTGTTAAATTAAGACCAGTTTTAATGTCCCTTCTCTTTTTACTAATTTCCATGTTCATGAAACTAATGGCAATTCCCCCTCTAATATTTCTAAAGACAATGTCCAACACGAAAATTGATTAAATTATTAAAATTGTAAATACTTACTTACTTACTTGATTTCGCTGTTATAAAAAATATTTTCAACAAAAACGTATTTGACCAGATAGACAGCATAGCTATGAGATCATTATCTAGCTCAAGACTAATGCTAAATATATTTGTATTTTGTATTTATGGCAAAACTATTAAAGCTCTCTGCTGTCTTCTCTAATTTTGAACTATTGAACAAAGGGAAAGCAGCCAGTCAGTAGTACCATGCTAAGGAATTGACTGCTACCTTTATAACGCACCCACACTTTAAAGTCAGGGAATATTTTGTGGTATTGTATGGATTCATATCCGGCTCTGAAATTCAGTGCTTTACCACAGGACCAATCCACGTCCTGTGAAAATATATGACTTGACAACATGTATAAATGATACTTTCAACTAGTACAACACTAAAGACTACAATTCACATTATCTTGCAATCTTAAAAAACAACAGCAGTATTTACTTCCTTTAGGCCTTCTTGTAATACTTAACCTCAACTGCTTCTCGACTTCTGTCCACCACCACCACCTCGAATAAAAGATGTTAGCTGTTTATTCCCACCATTTAACAGCATCACTCTGTTTATCTCAATAATGTCTATTATTAATAAGAACCCAATGAAAATATAGAAGAGAATGTAATAATAAGTTATCCGCGTTATACCTGCTATATCCAATACCCACGAGGCTTTTTAGGTCGTCTGGGATACAACAGAACTTACTTGGATTAAACAAAACACGTAAGCTGTGGTCTTTCTATGAATATCTACACAAAGTGATAAACTACTGCAAAATATATTGATAAAAAATAATTTCCCAACAACCTACTGCAAAAAAATAATTATGAATCTTTTAACAGTCCATGTGAACAGTCTCTTGCGATTATCATGAAGCTGTGTTGAATTATTCCTATCCTCTTTTTTTAACAGAAAGTAATTTTGAAAGAAAGAAATCTTATCGCTTTTCCACTCTCAGGTCCAGTCGATAATCAAGTCCTTCTTTTGGCTCGACAATATCTTTTGTTTTAAAGACCACTATTTTCACAGGCCTTTCAAAATCATACATATGGTACCTATCAAACTATCAATATTTCCAAAACAACTCGCCACCTGAATGCCAGAATCCAAGAATATCAGTGGATTTCGCCGTTGAAATCTAGAGGTTTTGTAATCCACTCTCATTATGAAAACACAAACCACCACTCTAAGGAAACAATTCATTTTCAAAATTTTTATCTTTTGCCATTACGATACGACATTGGTGTTGAGAAAAGACTTTTGTTACCACCACCACCAGTTAAATAATATGATAAACTCATATCAACTAAGCCTGTTTTTTATCCTATCTATGTACAAATGTAGATGTATGAATCAATGCAGACTTAGTTTTATTTTATGTGTTTTTGATGCAGATATACATATTTTACTGGTGAACATTTCTCATTTATTAATATTATTGCTCATAGTTTTTATTTGTGGCTTTATTTCGAAACATTCAATTGTACAGAAACATTCTTGGTCATTAATAAAGCATCTTTTTGTTGCCCTTCTCTCATATCAAGATTTCCGCCCAATTAATATATCATTTTCAAAAGTACTGGTTTAATATATTTTAACCCTAAAATTAAGAAACAATCGTATAGAAATTACAGATCTTTCGTCAACCAATAAACATCACTAAAATTGCCTTCCGTTTGTTTCAATATTTTGATGAAAGCTCATTGCCTCTTGCAATATACTTTACCATTAGAATGCCTGTTTTAATGTCAGAAAGTGTTATGAAGTTAGGTGTAAGGAACATCGTTTGGAGTTGCGAGAGATGAGAAAGCAGCTGGTTTTTGTTCATTCTCTAAGAGATTATGGTAGTACAGCACACTAAGTCATTAGTAAATTATTAAAGTGAGCGGCCCCTTTCTTGTTCAGCCACGTGGAGATTACGGGGCCCTATGATTATGAAACGTTATAATCCTAATTGTGAAAAACAGACGTATGTTAGAGAAAGGAATATAAAATAGCAGGTGTACAAGTAAACGAAAGAACCAGGAGATTTGAGAGTGGGTGAATAAACCGAAAGAGACGAAACAAGAAAATAATATGTCGCCAATAAGAAATAAAACCTAGTTCTAAATCTATTTGTAATTGATTATGGTAATAAGCAGCAATTCATTATTTTTACATTAGTATGTGTCAATTACTGATTAGAATATGCACAACCTAAATAATGTAGATGGTTAAGATGGAAAAGCGAAGTGCGAGTGCAGCACGATCGTAACAAAATGGTGTCAAAGCGATCTATAAGAGCAAATCATAATTACCATGGCTATGATATTGCCTTTTGTGCTATTTTTATATCGAGAAGTTCCCCAATCGAAAACCAAATTTTCAACCTTTGAGCTATTATATGGTAGAGATGTTAAAGATACACTAGACTTATTAAAAATAAGTTGGTCCAGAGATAAAGCCGACTTATGAAATATGTTAGCATATGTGACCAGTTTCACATGGGGGATGAATGAAGTTTATAAAATTGATTTATCAAAGGGTTATTTCCAAGTTGAGTTACAGGAAGAAGATAAAAAGAAAAAAGCGCTTAGGCTTAGAGCTTAGGGAAGTCAGCCTCAGCTTACATAAGTGAAATTGGCATGCACATTAATAACTTGGATGAGCACGTAAGAGTGTTGAGGGAAGTGCTAGACAGGTTGAGTAAACCAGGCTTAACAGAAAAAAACCAACTAAATGCGAGCTTTAGGTAGATTGCATATAGCATCTAGGGCACATGGTGCGTAAAGGACTTATTGCACTTTTAGACGCAAAGGTAAAGCTATTACAGTTTGGGAGAAACCTATGACAAAGAAAAGAATTAGATTTTTTCTTGAGATGGTAGAGTGTTACAGAAAGTTTATTCTCAGGTTTGTGGAAATAGCACCCCCACTCACAGCATTAACCCTAGCTTAGGAACAAAATTTGTTGGGCGGAATGAGACCAGTGATATGGCTTTTAATAAATTCAAAGAGGTATTGTGAACCTGTAAAAATATCTTAAGCAAGAAAATCTCATGAAAACTAGCAACAACAAAAAATTCAAATACAATTCTATATTCTTCTACAATTAAATAAATTTTTAAAAATAATTAAAATAAAAATCTTAAAGCCAGCCCTTATCATTCATATAGTTAACAAGCTTTCTCTTAAATTCACTTAAACATCCGAAGGTAGCCCATTCCAGAAGCAAACCACCTTGTTAGAAAAATAAAACTGTCTTAGCTGAAGATGACTCCTACTTTGTCAAAATTTATATTTGTGTCTCTTAGTCTTGCTATTCTCGCTGTTAAGTATGAAAAAGAAAATGCATCAACACTACCAATTCTCTTTACAATCTTAAATACCTTAATCAGATCCCCTCTAATTTCAGAGATCCTAATCTCTCCTCATATGATAACTCCTTTATCCCAGGCACCATTCTAGTAACTATTTTCTGAACCCTTTCCAACAATTCAATGTCTTCATAAAGTAAGGAGCCAAAGACTGGATACAATACTCCAAATGTAGCCTAACCAGTGGCCTATACAATGAAATTATAACCTCTTTAGACTTGTATTCAATATTTCTGTAGATACAACCCAAAATCCTAATTGCCCTACCACTAGCAACAGCACACTGCTTGGATGGCTTAAGAGACTGATTAACCATTACACTAAGATCCCTTTCTTTCATGACACTGATAAGGTTATTCCCATTTACATTTCCTTATCATTTAATTATTTCTACAAGTACAATACAATAATTAAATCTTATTCAATCAAGTGATTAAAGATTTTCAGTACTAATTTATCAGTTAATTACATTTCCTGTTTTATAAGGACTGTATGTTTCTCAATCAAATGTTTCCAGTAACATAATTATACAGAACGTATTGCTACAACATCTAAGAAATGGAGAACATATTGCCATGATACAATGACGCATACAATACATGACTATAGGTTTAAATTGCCCTTAAAAGGGCGATATCATGCAATAATTAAAACTTATACTTTTACTAATTTGACTTTCTGCAACATTTTACATCACCAATGCAACGTTTATTATGCAATGATAGTTTTACTAATTTGACTTTATGCAACAAAATAATTTACACATATTACTTTATCTTATGTTTTACAAAGGTGGACTTTCACCTATAATTAATTACCATTATTACCGTAGTATTTTAACAAATATACTGTGAGAGTACTTCTATAAGTTGAATGATATTATATTGTTAACTAATTTTCGGTACTGTAGTGATAAAACACGTATATACAGCAGGTATTAGAGAAGCCCTTCAACTGTTATGCGTCACTGACCACGTGACCACGCAAGAATATAGCAGTGTCAAAGTTTGACTGAAATGTTACTGAAATCAAACAGAACTTTGAATTTTATGCCTATTTAGTGGCTTTTAATGACATAGAATGATAACTGCAAAGTTTTATTAGTTATATTTGTATGGTATGATTTAAACTGAAACTGAATAATCTAT